>NC_056726.1:365366462-365476810 GCF_019279795.1 Protopterus annectens | reverse complement strand
AAACTGCCAAATACAGAATTACTATAGTCAGTCATACACAGCATATCCAGGGGACTGGGGAAACTAATGTTCACTAGGCCTCCATTAGTCCAATATGCTCTGTATTGAAGACCAAGGCAACATTTCTGTTACTGCATATAGATGACGGTCTAGACACTGATGGTACAGTGATAACATGCAATTCAGAATTAAGATGCACTAAAACCCTTAAGAATAGAATAACATTCTTGAGTATGATTTGCAGTCATGTATCTTATGATAATTCTCTGATTTCTTTGAGAAATCTATTTAGGGTTAACTGGTGTATAGCCTCTTGCATACAGCTACTAAATCCAGTATTCCAGAGTGCTTTTGCTGTCATAGTCTGCCATTATGCTTTCATAGATATTGCAAGGCCATTGAGTCTTATGACAGTTTATGCTTTGCCAGTGCCCTCCTTCAGACCACGTCTCCTTAATTGAGGTGGGCCATACCAGTCAATACTACCTCCTTTAATCACGGTGGGCCATACCAGTCACTCCAGAAGTAAAGCTGTGAATACTAATCTGTTATAAGCAGGCTGTACTGATTAACAGGCAGAGGAAGTTTATCCCAGAAGTTTGGGAGGTGCTGGATTGTAAACCTCCCCTCCATATTTTATTTATCTCTTGGCAATGATTTAGGACCTTTCTTTTATTACTGGTGGAGCCATTAAACTTCATATAGCTGTCCAAAATGGACTTTTAGTATGAGGCACCACCATTAGTTTTATATAGCCATTTAAGTACACTGTTAATGATTTCTTTTACAAAAAAGGCTAGAAAATGTATATTTTTTCAGGCTAAGAAACTCAGTACATTTTGAATTCATAGCACAGGTAAGCTTTATGAAACTAGAACCAAAAGTAATACGTATTCATAGGAAAAACTAATATTTTCTATACTTTTTATATGTAATGGCAAATATGCACATTTTATGTGCACTAGCACATATGCATATCCTTAGACTATGCAAAACAAAAATGAAACTTGGATTATTGAGGGGACCTGTCTTGAAATTTTAATTAGAATATATTGAAATGGCAAAGAGAGATTATTATCTAAAGTTAGATATGCTCTAGAGAGAAGAGGATTGAAGGTCAGCAGGACTAATACAGAATATATGTATGTGAATGAGAGGGAGGATAGAGGAATGGTGAGGATGCAAGGAATAGAGGTGGCGAAGGTGGATGAGTTTAAATACTTGGGATCAATAGTTCAGAGTAATGGTGAGTGTGGAAGGTGAAGAGAGTGCAGGCAGGATGGAGTGGGTGGATGGAGTGGGTGGAGAAGTGTCAGGAGTGATTTGACAGACTAGTACCATTAAGAGTGAAAGGGAAGGTCTACAAGAGCATAGTGAGACCAGTTATGTTATATGGGTTGGAGACAGTGGCATTGACAAAAAGGCAGGGGTTAGAGCTGGATGTGGCAGAGTTAAAGATGTTAAGATTTGCACTGGGTGTGACTAGGGTGGACAGGATTAGTAGTACATGTATTAGAGGGTCAGCCCAGGTTGGAAGGTTTGGAGACCAAGCCAGAGAGGCAAGATTACATTGGTTTGGACGTGCTGAGGAGGGATGCAGAGTATATTGGGAAAAAGATGCTAAGGATGAAGCTACCAGGTAACAGGAAAAGAGGAAGGCCTAAGATGAGGTTTATGGATGTGGTGAGAGAGGACATGCAGGTGGTTGGTGTGACAGCAAGATGCAGAGGACAGGAAGAAATGGAAACCGATGATTCGCTGTGGCGACCCCTAATGGGAACAGCCGAAAGCAGCTGATGATGGTGCAGTTCAGAACAGAATGGCCTTTGTAAATTGGCAGTCTACAGCTTTTGCAGACCAGTCAGCTGAAAACAAATGTATAGCCTTCACTTCTCTCCCAAGTAAGATAAGCAAAAGCTAAGTGTTATGCTGGTGTGATTTCAAATCTAAAGAGTGTATGTTGTAGAAGTCTGAGAGATTCAGAATGATTACTATGAGTGCGAAATGTGTTTTTATCCTGCGTAGTAAACATCTGATTTAAAGACAGACCTACTATAGTGTTGTAATATAAAGAGGTGCAACATTGTGGTGACCCTTTTCTGTGACCTACCCAAATGCTAATAAAACTAAACATTCCATGGAAGTGGTCTATGCTACCTAATGAATCCAGTTGGGTGTGTGGCCTAATAGTTAAGGTGCTTGCCTTACAAACACAAGGTGCAAGGTTTGAGTCTCACAAGAGATAACTGGCTAGGCTTAAATGGCTTCAAGGGCAGTTAACCTAGTACTAATCTATGAACACTGTATTAGACAAGGTAGGGTATGTGCCTATAGCTTCAACATCTTATGCTAATTTAAAGAACAATACCAATAAAGTGTTGAGAGAAGATCAAACCACTGCAGTAGCTAATGGTGGAGCTAGACCTAAAGATAATAGCACTAAATATTTGCTGGAGGGATAGGTTCCTGACCCAGAGTCTCCCCATACTGTGGAATAGACTGCCCATACATGTCAAGCAGAGCGTCTCCTTGGCCCTCTTCAAAAGGAACCTTGATTGGATGGGAGATACGAAATTCACCCTGGGGATCATGTCAGTCGCTGCTAGACAGGGGTCCAGGGAAGTAAATATTGTGGGAAGAAATATCCAGGGAATTGTTATGGCTAGGCTTATATAGGCCTTAGGGCCGATAGCCTAGTACCAACCTATGTACGTATTCAGTATCGTTGGACTGTTTTTTTTCCCACTTTCCCGGCCCCTTTTAGGTCGACACAGCAACTGGCATGAGGGTGGAGTTTCAGTCAAGGGGGGAAAAGACGGAAGTCATCCATGGAGAGTGAATGGAACCTAGATGGTGCAAGTCGCAAGAAGAATCCACTCTAGTGTTTTAACTCAACTGCTTTAACCACATAGGTTCATGGGTGGGTACTAGGCTATTGGCCCTATGGCCTACGTAAGCCTAGCCAACAAGGTTCCCTGGCTTACAGCACAATTGAGTCTCTTGGACAAAGGTTTGAACTTCGTGCCTTCTCGACCTGTACAGATACATGATCTTTAAGATATCAGACTGTTTGAGGAATATTGCTCTTAAACTTATGTTTGGAGAGTAGCCTACTACAATGAATGTTATGAAATGTTCTAGTTTGTTCCGCAACTTACAACTGTTCTTGAAACTTTTGTTAAAGTTGTGGAGAGAGAATTATCCAATATTAAAATTGGTAAGAATACTACGTTTTTTAACTTGACTAGAGATGAATTTTCAGCTCTGCAGCAGCTCCATGATAGTATAGCTATGCACCCAGCCGGTAAAGGGGGGACGACAGCTTGGATTCTATTCACTATGATACTATGAAGGAAATGCTTAATGACCCTGGAAACCTATGAGCTGATTACAGTCTGTTATCTACGACCACCAAAGGGGTGTATGAAGATTTATATGAATTAATGTATGAATTGATATCTAAAGAAATGTATGACTTCTTGATGGTATCTGAACTGTTGGTTCTTATTATTGAGGGATTGCCCAAGGTGCACAAGTCTTTAACTCTTCCAATCTTTGGTCCCATTGTGTCGGAGGGGTTGGGTCACTGAATTCATTTCAATTTACATTGAGAATCAACTCAAGAAACCCTTAAAAAAATCTGTGGCTGTATTGAAAGATAAATCTGTGGCTGTATTGAAAGATAAATCTGTGGCTGTATTGAAAGATAAATCTGTGGCTGTATTGAAAGGTACTGAACACTTTTTGAGCAACCTGGGTGATTTTAGTAGAACCTATGGTATGTTTTCAGATGTATTACTTGTCAACATGGACAATAGACTCTGTTTACCATTGTACCTCATGATATGGGGATAGCATCCTTAAAAAGGTTTTTGTCCACCAATACTGAATATACCAGGGCACATGTTGATCTGATGAGGTCTTTAATGGAGATTTTTCTAACCATGTATTTTTATATAATCTAAACAGGTTACAAGTGGCATCCCGCAGGGCTCAGTCCTAGGACCCCTCCTGTTCGGTATATACTTCTCAGAAGTACATGCAAGCATAGGACTATGGCTGACTAAGTTCGCAGACGATTGAAAACTAGGGGCTATAATTGATTCTCCGCTTGATACAGACGCCCTCCAGATCAGTCTCACTGAGACTGATACCTGGGTCAAAATCATGGCCTCAAGCTAAATGCCAAAAAGTGCATAGTCATCCCTTTTGGAAAAAAACAAAGTACCTGTGAACTACTACATAGGTGGTAGTCCCCCAAGTACAGAAAATGTAATGAGGGATCTGGGGACCCAAGTAGATGGTAATCTCTCCTTTGGTAATCATATTGCCAAGGTGGTTAGAAAATCCTATGTGGCCCACCTAATCATAGAAGGGTTTGCATCTAGAACAAAAGAGGTTATTGTGCGCCTCCACTCATTAGACTCCTCATATAATACAATGCCCCATTTGGGATGTACTTTACAAGACACCTGCAACAGCTGGAAAGGCCACAAGTACCTCACCAAGAGGATTACTGGCCTCAAACAGATGCCCTATGCAGCCCAACTCAAACTCCAGCTGTACTGTTGCATACTGCTTACTCAGAGGTGATCTCTGCCTGACATACAAGGCCATGCCCAACCCAGAATTGATGGACATGCTCCACTTAAAAAAAAAAAAAAGAGCCACACGCTCTAGAGATATAAACCTCACCACAAAGATAAATAGGACATGCTGGAGGGATAGATTCCTATCCCAGAGACTCCCCCATGCTTTGGAACAGGATTCCAATATACGTTAGGCAGAGCCCCCTCACTAACGAGAGAAACCTTGACGGGTGGATGGGAAACAGAAAATTTACCCAGAGGATAACTGCAGTGGCTCTGCTGGACAGTGGCGCAGGGAAACCTAATGGCTCTGCTGGACAGTGGCGCAGGGAAACCTAATGGCTCTGCTGGACAGTGGCGCAGGGAAACCTAATGGCTCTGCTGGACAGTGGCGCAGGGAAACCTAATGGCTCTGGACAGTGGAAACCTAATGGCTCTGCTGGACAGTGGCCAGGGAAACCTAATGGCTCTGCTGGACAGTGGCGCAGGGAAACCTAATGGCTCTGCTGGACAGTGGCGCAGGGAAACCTAATGGCTCTGCTGGACAGTGGCACAGGGAAACCTAGTGGCTCTGCTGGACAGTGGCGCAGGGAAACCTAGTGGCTCTGCTGGACAGTGGCGCAGGGAAACCTAGTGGCGCTGCTGGACAGTGGCGCAGGGAACCTAGTGGCGCTGCTGGACAGTGGCGCAGGGAAACCTAGTGGCGCTGCTGGACAGTGGCGCAGGGAACCTAGTGGCGCTGCTGGACAGTGGCGCAGGGAACACATTCTGGCTAGGCTTATAAATTTCCTTGGGCAGAGCCTAGTATTTGCCTATGAACCTATAATAAAGGACCATCTACAAAAAAAAAAAAAACTTTTTGGTCCCAAAGTAAGGGACTGATGAAACTCTTGTTTTTGCCCTATATTTTGGACTGCCTTCTTTTTTTTATGTTGGCATGAGTTTAGGGTAGCTTCAAGCATGTAGTCACATTGACTATGATCCTCTCTCTGTTTTGAGGTTCTTTTGCAGCTGTGGAAGTCTTCATTCTCAGTTGAAAGAGAACCTGTTTGATTTGCTTGACTGACATTTGAGTACAGCTGCCAAGAAATCGGGCATTTTTTGACAAGTCTGAACCACTGTTATTGTTGGACTTTTTTCCCTGTCCCAGTTAACAGATTTTGATGGGTTTTTAGTCTGGAACCTGGATTTGGTCTTTTGTAGCAAGTGTCAAATCTCAGCTAAGTCAGTGTTATCTTAGCACTTCCACCTACTAAGTCTGGCCCTAGACGAAAAGTATAAAAAAAATTGTGCTTTCTTGTCCTGTAGGACACTACAGCCAACTTGACCTTCATAAATGTAACATTTTCTTTACCCTCTTTCTTTGGGGCAGTCGGTTTGTGTAACTTAGTGTTTCTAACTTGTCCTCCAGAGTAACAAATTTACTTCCTTGTTCTGTCGCAAGGCTAAAATACTGCATTGCTAATCTATAGTGTATCAACAACTTCATCTGATTTGCTATTGCTATTTATTTTAAATTTTAGCTATGATTTCCTTTATTTCCAGTGCTGTTCCACTAAAATATGTGCCAAGTTTGAGGATATCTTCCTTTTCTCTGTAGTCAGTAAACTATCCAGATATTTTGGCAGATTTATAGGTAGGTACTAGGCTATATGCCTGAGGGCATTTATAAGCCTAGCCAGTGTCTGCTTTCGCCGCCCCGTTGATTAACTAAGCCTCTGTCAAGCAGAGCCAATGCAGTGATCCCAGGGGTGTATTTTTGTTACCCATCCACTCGTCAAGGCTTCTCTTGAAGAGTGTTAGTGAGGGGCTCTGCCTAATGTAGTTAGGAATTTTGTTCCAAAGCATGGGGAGTCTCTGTGACAGTAATCTATCCCTCCAGCATGTTCTATATATTGTTGTGGAGAGGTCTAGCTCACTAGAGCGTGTGGCTCGCAGTGACTTGGATTTCTTTAGGTAGAGCATGTCCATTTTCATTCTTCCTCACCTGTGGGTCTCTGATCCGCTCCTCAGAGCCAGCTCTGCTGCATTTTCTTAGGTTCATAGGTTGGTACTAGGCTATCGGCCCTAAGGCTATGCAAGCCTAGCCATAACAATTCCCTGTAAATTTTTTCCCACTATTTATTTCGCTGGGCCCCTGTCTAGCAGTTCGACTGACATGATCCCGGGGTGAATTTCCTATCTCCCATCCAATCATCAAGGTTCTGTTTGAAGAGGGGCCAATGAGGTGCTCTGCTTGACATGTATGGGCAGTCTATTCCAGAGTATGGGGAGTCTCTGGGTCAGGAACCTATCCCTCCAGCATGTTTTGTTCATTGTGATGAGGTTTAGATCCCTGGAGCGTGTGGCTCTGTGGGATTGGGATTTCTTTAAGTGGAGCATGTTCAACAGCTCAGGGTTTGACGTGGCCTTGTATGTTAAGCAGAGATCGGCTCTTGAGTAGACGATATGCCAGAGTATAGCTGGAGTTTTCTTTAGACTGTCAGCATATGGCATCTGCTTTAGGCCTGTGATTCTTTTAGTGAGGTATTTCTGTGGCCTTTCCAGCTGTTGCAGATGTCTTGTGAGGTGCATACCAAATGGGGCATTATACTCTATAATGGGTCTAATGAGGGATGAGTACAGTGGGACAATGACCTCTTTATCTGGATGAAAAGCCCTTTGTGATGAGGTGTGCCACGTAGAAGGATTTCCTGACTGTTGTGGCGATGTGGTTATCGAAAGTGAGACTACTGTCCACTTGTGTCCCTAAGTCTCTCATCACACTTTCGATGTTTAGTGTCCTGCCACCTATATTTTATTTATTATTTATTTTACATTTGTTTACCGGGCTAGTCCAACTGGATATAAATCCGTTTTCAGCAGAGGCCCGGGGAGAAAAGCTCCGCAATGGTTAATACAGAAATTAATTTACATAATGAAAATACAATTTTGTAAAAGGTACATAAGCAGGGAGAACAAAAAAATAATACAAACAAAACAATTTAACAATAATGAAAAATGGAGGAAATAGAAAAATAGAATTAATAGAGGTCAACATACAGGAGGAGATAGAAAATGTAGGATCTGGAGATGAGAGAAAAGAGAGAACAATTAGTGAGCAACATGAAGAAAGGCAGGGGATAAAGGATTTAGTCTGGTTTAGTACAAGGACATAGCCAATGAGTGTTAAAGTATTGTTTAAGGTTAGTTTTGAATTGGTGGGGAGAGGTAGCTAGTCTTAGGTTGTTTGGAAGGGCGTTCCATAGTTTTCCGATGGAATTGGCAAAAAGAGCATCACCACCTGAATTATTGGATTTCGTATGAACCAGGACACTATTAGAGGATCTAAGACTATTTAGATTGGAGTAGGGGGTTAAAAGTTAAGAGTAGGGGGTTAAAAGTATGTGGTAGTTCATGGGAACATGTTTTTTTCCAAAGGGGATGACTATACATTTCTTGGCATTAAGCTTGAGCCCATGGCTCTGGCACCAGGCATCTGCCTGTGTCAAACAAAACAATTGGATTGTGGATGCATTTGCATTTTGCATACTCCCATCATGGCAGGAGATTCCAGATGGGATTAGGGATTAGGCCTCACTCCACTAGGAACCCACAATTTCAACACAGCATTCTGGGCAACTAAGGATATTTTGGAAGCTAAACTACTTGGAGTTCAGCATACTTTCTCTAAGCATTATCACCTTCCTATCTACTCTAAGTAGTCTAGTTCTTTTACAGCTGTTTTTTTTGCAAGGTGTTGTCAGCTCCTACTTCCTTATGATTGCCAGCCTCCCCTTACCTCTGCTTTGGGATTCTACCCAATAGTCAGGACTGCAGCAATGGAGGCGAAGAACATGGTACAGTTTTGTACCTACCATAAATTGTTGTATATATATTGTACATTTTTTTGGGTGCGTTTTTTTGGGACCTTTCTTTTTCTGGGGCAAAGAAAACTGAGGGCAAGAAAAGACGGTCCTGCGCATTAGTACCTGGCGACGCGTAGTACCTGGCGTCGCCGTCAGTGATCGACCCAATGACAATCGTACTCGGGGCCGACTGGGCGGACCATGACTATACTCACACTGCAGCAATGGAATCCTCGAACATCTACATTTATGGTAGGTACAAAACTGTACTTTTCTGTAAGGCCTTTTTGTAGAATATCCACATCATTTGGGGATTCAATAATGGCTCCCAGTTTGCAGTCATCTGTAAACTTTGTTAGCCAGAGTCCTTTAATGTTGGCCTGTACTTCAGAGAAGTAGATTCCAAACAAGAGTGGTCCCAGGACTGAGCCCTGAGGTACTCCACTTGTCTGGAGCTGGATTTGGAGTTTGCTAATTTTGTCTGGGTTCTGTCAGTAAGCCAGTTGGCAACCCATAGAGTGATGTAGGGATTTATGCCCAGCTTAGTAAGTTTGTCTATGATTCCAGAGTGGGGGATGGTGTCGAAGGCCTTGGCGAGGTCCAGATAGGCTGTGTGGACCTCCTTACCCCTTGTCCACAGCTCTGTAAACCGATTCAAAGAAGTCAGAGTCAGGCGACAAGATCGGCCCTTCACAAATCCAAACTGGGTGGAGTTCAGTGTCCAGAGGTTGCCAATGTCTTTGTTTATAAGTTCCATGATAATGCGTTCCATGCCCTTGCAGATCAGGCTTGTAAGACTGATGGGACGGTAGTTCCCAGGATCCAAGGTGGATCCTCCCTTGTGGAGCAGGATAACTGTAGCTGTGCACCACTCAGTGGGCACGAAGCCTGAGGTGAGGCTGTGATTAAACATGACACTTAAGTGGGGTGCCAGTTCATTTTGTAGTTCATGTAGTACACAGCCTGGGATGTCATCTGGTCCCATGGATGCTGTATTCTTGGCTTTGGAGAATGCTCTTTCTACCTGTGTGGCTGTGATTATCGGAATTTGGCTATCTTTTGGTATTGAGGTGGGCCCTTTAGGGGTTGAGAGGGGAGTGAAGTTGGCACTAAATCGATCTGCTAGGATATTGGCAATATCCTTGGGATCAGTATATTTAATGCCATTCTGTTGTAGTTCAGAGCAGATCTGAGCATTGCCATTTAGATTCTTGACATAACTATAGAATGCCTTGTGGTTGTCTTTGGAATCTTTGGCAGTTTTATTTTCGTAACTAGCTTTTGAGGATTTTGAGGGATCTCAGCTTCTTACTGAGGCTGGTGAAGGAGTTTTTTGCATTCTGGGATTTTCCTCTTTTCTGCAACAGTTTCTTCCTTCTGTTGTATAGTTTGTTTATAGCAGGGGACCACCAGATTGGCTTCCTTTTTTTGGAGAAGAGCATCTTGGTTCTATTTGGGATGGCACGATTCATGCACGAGTGGATGCACTCGTACAGTGCCTTAATGTAGGATTCTGCAGTTGAATTTCCAGATCCTGTCTGCGTGGGTGTTAAGTTTCACTTCTGACTTCAGTGGCTTTGGAGAAGTTTTTTAAGGAGGTTTCCTTACTGGGGGGGGGGGGGGGTGGGATGTGGATGTCGAGGGTGATTTGCTTATGGTCAGACCTGACCAGTGAGGGGGGTGACCACTGGTGTGGAGCATCTATCTCCCATGTTGGTAATGACCAGGTCTAGGATATTGGAGCCCCTGGTGGTACAATTGATTAGTTGATTCAAGGCGTTGGAATTTATGAATTCCAAGAACCATTGGAAAAGGGGTTGGTACCAGAGTAGTTTTCCCAATTAATGGCAGGGTAGTTGAAAGCACCTAGTTTTAGTGTGTTTGGTTGTATCTTAATATTTTCCAGTATGTTAGGAAGGTGTAGTGAGAATCTTGGGGTATGGTGGGGGATCTGTAGCAAGCTACAATTTGGATTGCAGTCTTACCTAGTGTTAGTTGCGCCTGGAGAATTTCAGATGCTTTGTGTTGGGCAACTAGCCTGGAGGTGTGAATATCCTTGGTGAATATGGACACTCCTCACCCTTTAGTGTTTCGGGCTTGGTTTTGTGGCCGAAAAGTGTGATAAGAATTATAGCCTGGTATAGCAGGGATGCTCTCTGGAGCCTTGAACCAGGTCTCAGTCACTGCACAGATATCCATGTTCTCCATTTTTAGGAGTGCCTCGAGAGAGTGCATTTTGAGGTTTAGACTTCTAGTATTGAGTGGCATTACCTTCTGATTTTGCATGCTTGTATCTGTTATGGTGGTTTTATCCTTTGAACCTTGCCTAAAAAAGGCACTATAGGGGTGGCAAGAGCTTTAGCCAGTAACCTGAATCCCAGGGGTGACAGGTGCAGACCATCTCTGGCAAAGCATTGTGGTTTGTCGATCATGTCTTCCCAGCCAGACAAATACTGGATCCCCTTTGACACCAGAAGCTTTAGCCAATTGTTGAAGTCAATCATTTTGTCCTTATACTGTGGTGTCATTCTGGGCGAAGGCAGGATGCTACTCAGGGCTAGGGTCATACCTGCCTGGGTCACATGATCAAAGAGCTCTTCCAAGTCTCTCTCCATGTAGTCCAGGGAGGTACGTTACTCCAGCATGGACAATGACAGTCATATTTGTACTTGTTGTGGAGTGACTTGAGTGCATGCGTTATGTGGCAGATCCTGGCACCCGACAGGCAGCTGACTGTAATTTTCTCCTTGTTCAGCCTGGTGAATGGGACATCAGTGTGCCTGACTATAGAGTCACCTATGACTAAAGTGTTGGTTACATTGTCTTGCCTTAGGGGCTGTTGTTGGTTGGCACACTGGTGGTGTGAGCTATGTCGCTTTGGATGTCCTTCAAGGATGCATCTGCAGTCCTTACAAATGGGTTGTCCTGTCGTCAGGCAGCCCTTCGGTCGGCCGGATTCCAAAGTCTGGGTCTGGCCTTGGCTGGTGTCGCACTTCACCCGACGTCATCTCTGCTGGTCTTCGGGTATAAAGGCATCTGCCGACGCCATTTTCCCCAGTCTTTCTTGCCGCGTGGCGCCCGAAGCAGAAGCTGTTCGCAAGTGCCGGTCGGTCAGATCCAGAGATTACTACTACCGAATACTACTTCGAAGACTTCTAAAAGCTAAGTACCCCGTTGGGGACTCTTTCTTGCCTCAGCCGATGTCAGAAAAAGTGAATAACTGTTTAACTTGTGGGAAACAAATACCTCATAAAGATTTCCACTCTTACTGCTTACCTTGTCTAGGCCCAGACCACGACGTAGCAGCTTGTTTAGCCTGTGCTTCCTTCAACCGACGAACGCTTAGGCGTCTGTCAGAGTTTGCTGAACAGTTTTTCGGCTCAGATTTTGCGTACATTATGCCGTCGGATCCTCAGACTACTCAAATTGTTAAACGCAAAGAAAAGGACCGACTCGCAGTCCGCGGTTTCGGCCGAAACCACGGTTAAGCAAACCGCGAGTGTCTCTGTTTCGGCCGAAACCGAGCAAACGGATCAATCTTCAGCCGAATCCATGACCACTACCGAGGCCCCTTCTACCCTAGTTGAATCGGCCTCTGAAGTTTTACCTTCTACTGTGGTTTCTCAAGAATTATCGGACACCATCCCTTTGGATGTCTCTACCCCAGCACGTGGTGCTGCTAGGCCTCCTTCAGCCATGTCTATAAAGGCCTTTGCCAGGGCCAAAACAGCCAAAACTGCTAAGTCTGTGCCTGTAAAGCCCCCCTCTCACAGGCCCAGTTCCAGTTCCCAAATGCTTACTCTGGCAGAGGATCTCATCTCTTTAATAAGGGGATCCCAATCTCACCCAGACAGGGCCTCTCAACCTCCAGAAAAGAGACCTAGAGCAGAGCCCCCTGAGCCAGTGTCCTCAGATGACTCTTTGATGATACAGACAATACAGACCATCCAGAGGCTCCCTTTTCTACTTATGAAGACTCCGATGCTGAAGAATCGATTCCTTCTGCCTCTCCACCAAAGGAATTTTCCTTTGGGGGGAAACCTTACATGCCATGAGAGCAATTCCAATGGCAGGGACAAGCCCATGCCTGAAACAAGAGCTCCTATGGTGGGCTCAGGCATGCAAGTCAAACCCAGGTTTGTCCTTCCACAGCATTCAACCAAGCCAAACCACCACAACGGACGCCTCAGACCTCGGTTGGGGGGCCCACATGCTGGACAAGTGCACTCAAGGCTTATGGACTCCAGATCAGCTGCACCTGCACATAAATCAAAAAGAAATGCTGGCAGTAAAACTAGCAATCCAGAATTTCAGACCATTCCTAAAAGAAGGCCAATTGATGATAAGGACAGACAACACCACAGTCATGTGGTACATCAACAAACAGGGAGGCACTCATTCATACCCCCTATGCCGAATGGCTCTGGACCTATGGAATATGGCTCTGAGTTACAACATTCAGTTACAGGCAATATTCGTACCGGGAAAAGAAAACATCCTAGCAGACATGCTAAGCAGAACTATCTCGGATGCTCATGAATGGATGCTACACCCGGACATCTTCAAGGCCATCACAAAGAAATGGGGAATGCCACAAATAGACCTATTCGCTTCCCCACTCAATCACCAGCTCAAGAAATTCTGCACAAGGACATACCACCCACTTGCTTGGAAGGTAGACTCTCTATCCTTCAGTTGGAAAGGCCTGACAGCATATGCATTTCCACCTCTTCCTTTGATGCACAAGGTACTTCTAAAAATCAAAGAGGAACGTCCAAGGATAATTCTGATAGCTCCAAATTGGCCAAGACAACATTGGTATCCATTACTGAGGAGCATGTTTCGGGGGGAAACGTGGACACTGCCCCTGATTCCGTTGATGTTAACTCAGAACGACTACAACATCCTACATCCAAGCCTGAAAACCCTGCAACTGACCACCTGGAACATTACATAAGAGCAACTAACCCAGATTTATCCCAAAGGGTTAAAGACATTATCCTTGAGGCCCGCAGACCTTCAACAAGAAGGAACTATGCAGGAAAATGGAAAAGGTTTGTCATTTGGAGTACTGAAAGAGGGAAAGATGCGTCAAAGGTAGATATTGCCAACATCCTGGAGTATTTGGCAGAGCTTCTCCATACAGGCCTGTCCTATTCCTCCATCAAGATACATACATCAGCTATTTCTGCAGAATACAGCTTGATCCCCTGTCTTCTCACATCCTCTACTCAGGCAGTTTCTGAGAGGAATTAAGAATGTAAAACCTCCTAGGAAACCACCATTACCAGCATGGGACTTGAACTTTGTGTTAGAAAAATTGACACTCCCTCCATTCGAACCAGCAGCAACAGCAGATCTTCAACACCTATCCTGGAAAACTGCTTTCCTGCTGGCAATTACTTCAGCAAGAAGGGTTTCGGAACTACAGGCTTTAATGGCAGTACAACCCTTCCTAATCTTCCATCAAGATAGTGTCCATGAGAACTAATCCTACATTTATGCCTAAGGTGGTATCCAGAGTGTCTAAACCAGGCAATACACCTACCTACCTTCTTTCCCAACCCACAGAACAGGGTGGAAAGACTGCTGCATACTTTGGATGTACATAGACAGTTGCGCTACTACCTGGACAGAACCAAGGACAACAGAAAAACTGACCAGCTCCTAGTAGCATATGCAACAGGAAGGGAAGGAAAAGCAATCTCCAAACAGACAATCTCCAAGTGGATAGGAAATTGCATAAGATTCTGTTACTCCTACCATGGAAAGCAAATTCCACAGAACATAAGGCCTCATTCTACAAGGGCTACAGCCACTACCACAGCCTTCTTACGAGGAGTGGCTACCAAGGACATTATAGAGGCTGCTACTTGGACCTCCGTGCATACGTTTGCCAAGCATTATAACTTACCTCTATACTCTAGATCCCGAGCAGGGTTTGCCACTGCTGTTTTGCAAGGGATCCTAACTACACCATAATTTCTTCTTCCTCCTCCCCTAGTTTGGCTATGGTATTCTACCCATTTGTAAGGACTGCAGATGCATCCTTGAAGGACATAGTACAGTTTTGTACCTACCATAAATGTAGATGTCCGAACTGGATAGCATCTGCAGTCAGGATTACCCACCCTCCTTCCCCTCTGTGGTACTCCTAGGGTATTTGCCCACCTAATAGCTAGCTGGGGGGGGGGGATTTCTTATGGTGTATTTGTTTGTATATATGTACATACATGCTTATTTTTGTTTGCCTTCTACTTTTTTTGGAAACATTGGCATTTATCCAAAAATTTAGCTACCCAAGAAGGCAACTGGCATCTGGGGCAAGAAACACTGAGGAAAATGGCGTCGGCTGATGCCTTTATACCCGAAGACCAGCAGAGATGACGTCGGGTGAAGTGCGACACCAGCCGAGGCCAGACCCAGACTTTGGAATCCGGCCGACCGAAGGGCTGCCTGACGACAGGACAACCCATTTGTAAGGACTGCAGATGCTATCCTGTTCGGACATCTACATTTATGGTAGGTACAAAACTGTACTTTGTGACTGGTGTTCGCGTTTCTGCTTCGGAGGTTCTTGTTGCTTGGGCAGGTTAAAGTTAAGGCCCTTCACATATGTGTTTAGTGTTGCTATGTGTGGGAATTGATGTGGGTTTTGAAGGGCTATGAGTTTCTAGAGGTGTAATGCAGGTGTTAGCCTTCTCCTCTTGACTGTGTAGCACAGTCTTGACCGGAGAGAGCTTTGCTTCCAGTTTGTCTATGTAAGTGCATCTCTCGCAGGTTATAGTGTTGGGTGGTAGGAGGAGAGGATTGTCTGTTTACATGAGGCAGTTGCCGCATTGCCCCAGTATGCTCAGATTCACCAGGTGGACAGGAGAAACCACCAGAAGCTGACCCTTGGACATGCCTGTTTAGGTGTTTTTTTAATAAGAGTTGTTTTCCCTTACCTTTGCAAGGTACTTTGCAGTTGTAGGCTGTTTAGTGCCTATGATTAATTTCTCCCTATTGACAAGGATAGCTGAGTGCTTGTATCCGGCTCAGGCTGCCTAGTGCTTTACAACAGGTTTTAGAGCAAGTGCTAGTCACAGGGGTTCAGATTGTAGTGCTACTACTGAGAAGCCAGCTAGTTTTAAGGGAAAATTAGAAGAGCAGATTTTCTGGCACCTGGAATAGTTCAACTGTAGCCTCGTAGTGCTGCATGATGTGAAGAATGTGCAAACGCACTCGTTTAAGCCAGAAAGTTGAAAGGGATAGAAATAAGCCCCAAAAGGCTAATAAAATTACAATTTCAGAGCTGTAAACCACTCCTCTAGCGTTAGGTAGGCAGTACAATGCTCACCAGTCCCACTGGTAGGCAGTAGGACTTCCCTCTGCCACAACAAGGTCTGGGTAGCTCTGAGCACAGAAAATGAAGTCCTGAGACAAGCAAGGCCTGTGATATGGACTGGCTAGAAAAGGTGGGAATCGAGCAAACAAGATAGTATATATTTTTTTGTTTAAACAGACTAAACAATGCAATAATACAGTAAATAAACACAGAAAAGTCTTAACACTTGAGTGTGTAGTCCTAAACAGTAAATGCAATTAAAACTCTACAAAATTAGCAATTTAAAACTTTTTTAAATGAAGCAAGGCAAGTGCACAACTGAAACTATTTAAGTGGCAGTAATACAGCAGAATAAGTAGCTAGTCTATGTATACAGAGAAGTCTATATATACAGAAAAGCAGCTGAAATGCACAAACCCTTCAGATGCAGTGCAACCTAGAGTACTTGAGTTGTAGCAAAAAGGCAATTAGTTATAATAAATGCTCTAAAATATACTCTATATTTCCAAAATGTTTGAGAAGCACAGTCAGAACATAAGGAAATTCGGGTAAAAAAACCCATTTTTTTTGAAAAGGGAAAAAGAAGAAACAGAGAAGGCCTTATCAAATGGTCTCTCTGTATTAGGTACAACGAGCTAATGACACTAGACTGGGAGGAGTGTCCCATATCAGATTTACAGTAGGGGCGGGCAACTGCAAAGCCACCAAGTAGAACACAAGACACCAACAGGGAGGGTGGGTGTGGACACTAAAGCTATTGGCCTACAAAGCACTAGAGAAAGCCGCAAAATGAAAGTTTTTAAACAGGATGCTTTAACTGCAAACAGATCAGTTACCTGTGCAGATTACAATAAAAGTGCTATATATAAATTGCTAGAAACAAACTGTATAATCGAAAAAAACAGGATACTTGTATATCTCAGCTAAGAGTTGGAGTCCACACCTCTCATCCACTCTGCTCAGTGTGTATAGACTGGATTTTGGATCCCAAATCTTAGGTTCCTCCCTTTTCTCATAATGCACTACTTTGTCCCTATCTCTTCAGTTAGACTTTGCTGCCCATTGGCTTTAGACAGCAAGAAATTATAAAGGTTCAAACCTGAAAAATGAATATTATCCGCCTCCAAATATAAGAAACAGGCTGAGGAATGGCTCAAGAGGAAAGGTTTAATGAAACTGGACAACACAGATGGAACGGTGTTCTACTTACACAACTTCTTTACCTGATGTTATCCTTTTCATTCTACCTCACCTGTGGGTCAGAATCCCCAGCAGTATAACTCTTGGGAGGCCCTCAAAGAAACATATGCGGGAGCAATGTGTAACCCTAAAAAACTGTCTCAAACTGGAAGAGTGACTCTGACTATAAACAGAATTATGTACTTATAACTTGGAATTAGATGGGTCTTGGATCAGACCTCTGATCTGAGCCAGCAAATGGAGAGATCCACAGCTCAAGCTCCTCTCCTTCCTACAATCCCCTGCTGATCTGCAACCCTCCGATAAAGTTTGCTGAACAACGAAAAAGGCATCGGATTTGTCTGTCCAGGAGACTAAACTATCCCCAAAGAAAATAATCATTCCAGCTCTACCAGATCCCCAAAAGGAAGGGGGATGGAGGACGGGAATGTGAATAATGACACTGGATAACACAGATTTCAAGTTATGGTAGATAAATAACTATCGGATGTTATCATTGTCATTCATCATTGATGGGTCAGAATCCCCAGCTACTATGGGCCATGGGTGGTCTCAAGGAAGGATATGCCAGAGCACAGAGGAGCCAAAGGAAGCCCTATTCCTAGATGAGTTCAACTTGTAGCGCAAAACAAAAGTGTAGGGATTACACCAAGTAGCAGCAGCACAAACCTCAAAGAAAGTTTAGCCAAGAAGACTGAAGATGTAGCCACAGACCTAGCAGAGTGGGCTTTTAACAGATTTTGGATAGCTCCATATGCCTGCTATCATAAATGTAGGAAATACAGCTAGTAATCCATCTGTAAATAGTTAACTTAGAAACTGCCAGACCTTTCCTGTTCAGGGAAAAGGCCACGAAAAGCTGGTCTGACTTTTGAAATTCCTCAGTCCTCCAGAGGAAAACGTAGTTTAGACTATTTGTATTTCTTCCCATTTCTTGCCTAGTGTTGCAGTGTGTACCAAGCAAGTTATTTTTCAGTAACCATTCTGCAAAGTCATTGCCACTGTATAGCCTAAACTTTTACCTGAATGACCTGTGGGATATTTAGATTTGCTGTAGAGGACTACATTGTAAGTCATCTGTAGCAAGGTTTGTGACTTTGCTGTGAATAAACTGTTTAGCACCTTGTGATGGCTTTAAATGATCATGTAAATGCCAAAAATCATAACATTTTGCTGTATTTGAGAAGTAAGATTATATACATCATTTCTAGATTAGTGCAGACTGAAGTTTGCTGTCAGTGCCTATTTGTATAAATTGAAGCAGTTGCATACGTTTAGATTTTGGAGCACAGCTCAAATTTGTGTACATTTGGAGATTTCGATATGATTTGTAAGTTGTACAGTGTCATTGTTCTGTGCCTCATTGGTACACAAATTAGGGTACTTTGCCTAAGTGACCAGGACATCTGCACAGTATTAGTGCTTTGCAAGGCTGTTATGGTTTTAACTTTGCTCCGAGTGCTCATAGTATTGTGAAGTTTTTGGAGGAGATTCCCTCTATCTTTATTGTCGCAGACAGGTCTGAAGTATGCGCTATTTAAGTGCATTGAAGCAACCTTTTCAATGTTTAACATGCTCATTTTATAAATAAGTTAAGCAAACTGTTCAAAAACTGGGTTTCTGAAGTACTGCAGGTAGTTGGTTGAAGTGCTTCAATTATCTGTCATATTTATCTTGCTGTGTTTTGGGAATTGAAACCAGTACTTTAGTAGACTTTGTTCAAGGTTTAAAAACACAAATTAGATTGTAGTGTTAGCCATTGTTTACATTTTTAAGTACTATGCATGTTTGACATCTGGCGCTTTTTTTTTTATTCTAGTTCAATAAAGGGCTGTACACTTGGTCTGACGCCTCGTATAAACCACCATCTACGTATGAGGTATGCTGTGAAATGGAATGAGTTAATATTTTATTGGCCTGTTGAATACTGCAAAAGTTAGATTTGAGAACTAACTGCTAGGTGCCATCACTGTTTTAGTTTTAACTTGAGCACGTTTATTTTAGGGGTTTAGGTTGGGAGTGTTGCTTTTTTTTTTCTTTTTTCTTCAGTCTTAATTTTAAAGTAAATGGTTGTGTTTCTTTGTGAGCTATTCTTAAACTACAGTTCTGGAGTTTTTCTCCATGGGCCTCCACTGAAAATGGGTACTTCTGCCATAGACGGGACGTTCCCGATAAACGTATATATCAATTAATGAATAAAAAAAAACCTGTTTGACTTCGGGTGCAGAGGTGTGTGTATGTTTGGGGGGGGGGGGTTCAACTTAGTACTCCAGTCCCCTGGTATTCTACGTTTTTGTCTTGCATGTGTAGTGAACCAACAAATTCACTTGTGTTACTACCACTCTATCAGTTTGCCATTCTTATGTTTGTCTACATAAAATGCCCAGTGTTTTAATTAATGTAATAATGAAAAGTAGTGTAAGGTGTATGTGTGTATATTTAAATAAATTTACTAAAATGTAGCAACAATTTAAAAAAATGCAATAGATGACAAAACCAAGGGTCAGTCATTTTTTCCAAGGGATTTATTCTCTTAATTCAAACTGTGTATTAAGAGTTCGTTATTACATGCAACCAGAGTTAAAACCGGTAGTAAAAGAATGCATATTGATCACTTCTGCAGTAGCCTTGGCTGTGTGTTGTATCCTGCCAAGGATATAACAGCTGGCCAGTTTTTAAAGCTTTAGGGCACCTTCCACACTGTTAAGCTGCCAGCTTGATCTGAGTTGACCAAGTCAAGTTTGGGCACAGAACCCTTCAGAACTTTACTGCTGCCAAAGATTAAGCTCATCCTGAGGCTTTTGAGGAATGACTGTCAACTTGTGCTTTCCTTAGTTGCGCAGAGGTGAGTTCCCTTTGGGGGGAAAATTTCATTTTCTTATCTTTTTACTGATTTATTTTCCTCTTCAGGAATGTTATTTTAAAGCTAGGGATGCTGTGTTATAACGGATTTCCTTGAGACTGGAATATACTTCAGATGCATCTGTTTAATAGTAGTGTTCTCTAACTGAAACAATTCCTCCATAGACACCATTTTATTTTAAGACTGTGGGGCTGCCATAATGTTTTTTTTTTTTTTGTGTTTTGTGTGTGGAGGGGGGGGGGGCTTCTGTGGACTGGTAGTTTTACTGGCATTGTTCATAGATAGGTACTAGGCTTATCTACCAGAAGGCCTTTATAAGCCTAGCCAGTGTGTGTAGTCTTTCGCCACCCCATTGATTAATTAACTGATCCTCTGTCAAGCAGATCCAATGAAGTGATTCCAGGAGTGTATTCTTCCATCCACTCGTCAAGGTTTCTCTTGAGAGTTAGTGAGGGGCCCTGCCTGAAGTAATTTGGAATTTTGTTCCAAAGCATGGGGAGTCTCTGACAGGAATCTATCCCTCCAGCATGTTCTATTTATTGTTGTGGTGAGGTTTAGCTCGGAGCGTGTGGCTCACAGTGACTTGGATTTCTGTAGGTGCAGCATGTCCATCAATTCTGAGTTGGACATGACTTTGTAAGTCAGGCACAGATCACCTCTGAGTAAGCGATATGCCACTGAGTACAGCCAGAGTTTTTTCAGTCGTGCTGCATAGGACATATGTTTGAGACCAGTAATCCTCTTGAGTTACTTTTGTGGTCTTTCCAGTTGTTGGAAGTGTCTTGTGAGGTACATCCCTCTCTGATGGGTCTGAGTGACTAGTAGAGGGGCACTATAATCTCTCTATTTGTAGATGTGAACCCTTTAGTAATTAGATGGGCCACATAGGATTTCCTAACTACTTTGGCAATATGATTGTCAAAGGAGAGATTACTATCTACCTGGGTCCCCAGAGCTCTCATTACCTCTTCTGTATTAAGGGGGATGCTACCTATGTGGTAATTCGTGGGTGTTTTGTTTTTCCCAAATGGGATGACTATGCATTTTTTGGCATTTAGCTTGAGGCTGACTTTGACACCAGGTGTGTGTCTCAGTAAGGCCCTTTTGGAGGATGTCCGTGTCAGCCGGAGAGTCAGTTATGGCTCCCAGTTTGCAGGCATCTGCTAACTTGGTTAGCCATAGTCCTCCTGTGTTTCCCTGTACGTCTGAGAGGTATATGACACAGTAGGGGTCCCAGGACCGAGCCTTGTGGGACACCACTTGTGACTGGTTTAGTCTGATCTGGAGCCCACTATTTTTACTGTGCAAGTTCTGTCTGTAAGCCAGTTGGCAACCCATCTCGTGACTTGGGGGTTTATGTTCAGGCTGGTGAGTTTTTCTGTAATACCAGAGTGGGGAATGGTGTCAAGCCTTGGTGAGGTCAAGGTAGGCTGTGTGAACTACCTTTCCCTCTATGGCCTTGGTGACTGTCTCGAAGAAGTCAACCAGGTTTAGTAGGCATGATCTGCCCTTAATAAGCCGAACTGGGTCGGGTCAAGGTTTTGGAGGTTCCCAATGTCTGTTAATGAGTTCCATGATGATGCGCTCCATAGCCTTGCAGAGCAGGCTAGTCAGGCTTATGAGGCTATAGTTACCAGGGTCAGTTGTGGCCCCTCCTTTGTGGAGAGAAGTAAGTTGCTGTGCCATTCTATGGGCACATAGCCTGTGGAGAGGCCGAGGTTGAACAGCATGTTTAGGTGGTTCGTTCTGTCGTTCGTGCAAGACTCAAACTGGGACACCATCTGGTCCCAATGACGCTGTGTTTTTGGCTTTTGAAAAGGCTGTTTTCACCTGTGCGTCTGATTTTTGGGACACTACACTTCTCCGGTTTTGTTGTGGGCCCTTTTGGAGGTGAGAGGAGGGTGAAGTTTGCACTATCTGCCAGGATGATGGCAATATCAGTAGGTTCAGTGTATTTTGTGCTATTTTGCAGTAGTTCGGGGCATATCTGCGAGTTCCCTCTTACATTATTAACCTAGTTAAAGAAGGCTTCGTGGTTATCTTTTGAATCCTTAGCTATTTTTCTTTCGAAGTTGGCCTTGGATTATTTCATGAGGGACCTCAGTTTCTTACTGTTACTATTCAGGGATGTCTTTCCTCCTTGGGATTTGTTTTTTCTGAAACTAGTTTCCTCCTGCTATTGTTTAGCCTGTTTATTGCAGGGTTCCACCAAACTGGTTTCCTTCTCTTAGAGGAGGGAGTCTTGGTTTTGCTAGGAATGGTATGATCTATGCATCCTTGTAGGTGCTCAGAGTGCATTTGTAAAGGTTTCTGCATATTGGGCAATGCTGTACTGTAGCGTGGGGGCTGTGAAACTTACCACCTCTGTCTTAAAGGACCACTAATGGCAAACAATGAAAAAAACATACATTTTTTTATCTTGCCATGATTTACTGCACTTCCTAAAGCTGCCTGCAGCAAAATAACTGCTCTTTCCTAATTTTATTTATTTTTTACTCTTGTCTTCCCTCATGGGGGTAGACATTGTGATTCCTTTGTGATTCCTTTGGAAAGCTAAATCTTTCTCAATGTACACTGTGAGAACAAATAGCCCTACCATTTGTTGTCAGACTAGACTTCCATTCACTTAGAATGGACCACCTGAAAAAAATGCCAAGTTTGAGAGTCTGCAGCTCGTGTGTCATTGACTGGTATGTGCTGAGTTTTACAAATGTTGTTCCTACTGATTTACTACACATTCTCTGAAAGAAACTTGCAAAAGTCTCAACAAATTACTGAGATAAAAGACTTTTCACAAGGAGCAGTTTTGCAAGTTTCAGTTCCTGGCCAAGTTACTCCTCCCATCTCCCCTCCTTCAGTGGGCTACACTCTCACACTTCCAGCTTTACTAGATTCAGCTGTTTAGTCAACTTTGCATAACAATAGACATAAAAAAACAGCCTGGTGTGCCACTAAAACTGTTCCCTTGTATGTCTGTTCACTTCTGAATAGCATTTCCCCAGAAATAAAAAAGCACACACATCAGTCCAGAGTTTGGGCCAATCTATCCATTTCTTAATGTGCACAGTAAAACATTCAGTTTATAATGCGTTCTGGCTGCTGACATGGTTATCTTTACATAGTTATTCTATTATAGCATAACCTGTACTTATGGTATTCAATGCCAAGCTTTACAACAGTTCTCAGTTTCTGAACAATGACCTCCCAAGCCTCTGATGTGACCCAGTACTTTCTCAGTATACTGTAAATACATAGATTTACAAATATTTGTGCACATATGACACGTACAATAATATACACATACCATCATTAAAACAAGATAAATGCAATATAAATCATGTCAATATAGTTAATGCTTTCTTGTTTATGACCCTGTTTGTCTATGGAAACTTCTTTTTGAGTTTTATGTTCATGCAGTTGTATGTTTGTTGTGTATTATCTTGTTTAATTGTTTTTACTCCTTTTATATTTTCTATGCTCTTTGTACAAAATAGCATGTCTGTGTAATTTATTTTTATTATTATTTATAATTGTTTACTATGTACCTGGAGCTTTTCTCCCCCAGCCTCCGCTGAAAAAAGTCATCTTGTGTCCAGTCGGGCTAACCTGGTAAACAAATGGAAAATAAATAAAAAATAAAATGTACTAAATCAATCAATATACCAAGAAAAATATATTGGGCAAAACAACGTACCCAACCCACTAGTCATAGGTGAATCTATAGTCAGGCACACTGATGTCCCACTCACCAGGCTAAACAAGGAGAAGGTTACTGTCAGCTGCCTGGATCTGCCACAATAACCCATGCACTCGGGTCACTCCAACAAGTACAAATATGACTGTCATTGTCCATGTTGGTGTGAATGACCTGAGACATGCCTCTCTGGACTACATGAAGAGACATGGAAGAGCTCTCCAATTTTGTAGCCCATGGAGGTACGACCCTAGCCCTGAGTAGCATTCTGCCATCGCCCAGAATGATACCGCAGTACAAGGACAAAATGATTGACTTCAACAATTGGCTAAGCTTTTGGTGTCATTCTAAGCGGATCCAATATCTGTATGCCTGGGACGACATGGTCGACAGACCATGATGCTTTGCCAGAGATGGCCTGCACCTGTTGCCCATGGGATTCCGGATACTGGCTAAGGCTCTTGCCGCCCCTATAGTGCCTTTTTTAGACCCGTTTCAAATGTAACAGGAACAGGCAAGCAAAAACTGAGGGTAATGCTACTCAATGCTAGAAGTCTAAATCTCAAAATGCACTCACTCAAAGCACTCCTTAAAATGGAGAACATAGATACCTGTGCAGTGACTGCGACCTGGTTCAAGGCTCCAAAGAGCACCCCTGCACTACCAGGATACAACTCATACCACACTTTTCGGCCACGTAACCTGGACCCAGAGCATCAAAGGCGGAGGTGTGCCCCTATTCCAGTAAGGATATCCACACCTCCAGGCTAGTTGCTCAGCATAATGCGTCAGAGGTTATCCAAGTGCAACTAACTCTGGGCAAAACTGCAATCCAAATTGTAGCTTGCTACAGATCCCTCATCATGCCCCAGCATTCCCATTCCTCTTTTCTTGATATACTGGAAAATATTAGGGTTCAAACACCCTGATAATGGGCAATTTTAACTACCCTACCATTAACTGGGAAAACTATTCATGTACAAACTCCTTCGCTCAATGCTTTCTGGAATTCATAAACTCCAGTGCCCTGGATCAACTTATCCACACCCCCACCAAGGGCAACAATATCCTAGACCTAGTCATTACTAACATAAATGACCGGTGTTCCACACCCAAAGTCACCTCCTTGTTGGTCAGAGCCAACTATAAGCTAATCACCCTAGATATCCACATCCTGCCCCCACCCCCATTAAGGAAACCACAGTAAAAAATTTCTCCATAGCCAACTTCATGCTTCTTAAGACAGAAGTGGCGAACTTCATGATACCCATGCAGATGGACAATACAGTTAAAACTACTGAATCCTACACAAATGCACTCTGTAAGCACTTACATGAGTGCATGGATCGTGCTATCCCAAACAGAACTAAGAAGCTATCCTCCAAAATAAGGAAGCCAATCTAGTGGTCCCCTGCCATAAACAAACTGTACAACAGAAGGAAGAAACTGTTGCAAAAGAGAGTAAAATCCCATGAGTGGTGGAGCTCCCTGATCAGCCTCAGTAAGATGCTGAGATCCCTTATAAGAGCCTCCAAAGCTAGCTATGAAAATAAAATCGCCACTGATTCTAAGGACAACCACAAAGCATTCTATAGCTGTCAAGAATCTCAATGGCAACACCCAGATCTGCTCTGAGTTGCAGCACAACGGCATGAAAATTACAGAACCAACTGATATTGCCAACATTCTGGCAGATAGGTTCAGTGCTATCTTTACCACCCTCTCACCCCCTAAAGGGCCCATATCTCTACAGGAAGAATGCAGAGTCCCTGTAATCACAACTACACAGGTAAAAGCTGCACACACTAAAGCCAGAAACACAGCTTCCATGGGACTGGACAACATCGCAGGCTGCATTTTACATGAACTTCAGAACAAACTGGCTCCCCACCTAAGCACCATTTTCAGTAATAGCCTCACATTAGGCTTTGTGCCCACTGAATGGTGCATAGCAACAGTTATCCCACTCCACAAAGGGGGAGCCACCACTGATCCCGGGAACTATCGTCCTATTAGCCTGATGAACTTGGTCTGCAAGGCCATGGAACGTATCATCATGGAACTCATAAACAAAGACATTGGTAACCTCCAAACTCTGGACCCTACCCAGTTCGGGTTTGTGAAAGACAGATAATGCATCCTGAACCTAATCGACTTCTCTGAGGCAGTCTATGAGGCTAAGGTGGTTCACACAGCCTATCTTGACCTCGCCAAGGCTTTTACACCATCCCCCATTCTGGAATTATAGCTAAACTCACTAAACTAGGTATAAATCTCTGTCACAAGATGAGTTGCCAACTGACTCACTGACAGAACACACACCGTAAAGGCTGCAGACTACAAATCTGACATCAAACCAGTGACAAGTGGAGTACCACAGGGTTCAGTACTGGGACCTCTCCTGTTTGGTATCTACTTCTCTGAAGTACAAGTTAACACAGAAGGCCTCTAGCTAACTATGTTCGCAGATGACTGCAAACTAGGAGCCATAGTTAATTCCCCAAATGATGTGGACATCCTACAGAAGGGCCCAACAGAGAGATGCCTGGTGTTAGCCATGGCCTCAAGCTCGATGCCAAAAAGTGCATGGTCGTCCTCTTTGGTAAAAACTCTGTACCCGTGAGCTACTGGTCCCACTTCATATCCTCGAAATTTCATTTAATCGAAATTCAAATCAAAACCAAATAGTCAAACTCATTTCGTCAAACTCATATCATCGAATCTCAAATCATTGAAAACTATAAAGCAACTAGAAATAACATTCCACATAGTTTTTACTACGTTTATGCAGGGGGGCAAACCCCCCGTAATTAAATATACCAACTCCAAGGTCGCACTACAGTGAGGGAAAACCCCAGTAGTGTGACCTTGGAGTCGGTATATTTAATTACGGGAGTGTGGGGGGTGCAGTGGGGCTTGCCCCCCTGCATAAACATAGTAAACAGTGTCTGGGATGTTATTTCAGGTTGCTTTATAGTTTTCAATGATTTGAGATTCGATGATACGAGTTTTCGACTATTTGGTCTCTATTTGAATTCCGATGAAATGAAATTTTGATGATATGAAGTGGAACTGAGCTACCACATAGGTGGTAGTCTAACACCGAATGTGTGATGAGACATTGGGACCCAGGTGGACAGTAGTCTCTCCTTTGATAATCACATCACTACAGTAGTCAGGAAGTCCTACGTGGCACGCCTCATCACAAAAGGGTTCTCATCCAGGAAAAAGAGGTCATTGTTCCCCTTTACTTGGCACTCATTAGACCCATTATAGAGTACAACACCCCTTTTGGAATGTACCTCGCAAGACATTTGCAGCAGCTGGAAAGGCTGCAGAAGTACCTCACAAAGAGGATTACTGGCCTCAAACATATGCCCTACACTTGACCATCTAAAAAAAAAATTCCAGCTTTACTCCGTAGCATATCGCCTACTCCAAGGTGATTTCTGCCTAACATATAAAGCTATGTCAAACCCAGAGCTGTTGGACATGTTACACCTAAAGAAATCCCTCTCCCTCTGAGCTACATGCTCTAGGGACCTAAACCTTGTCACCACAATAAACAGGACATGCTGGAGAGAGATTCCTGTCCCAGAGACTTCCCATACTCTGGAACAAGCTACCCATCTATGTCAAGCCAAGTTCCTCATTAGCACTTTTCAGGAAAAATCTTTGAGTGGATGGGAGATGAGAAAATATACCCTGGGAATCACTTCTCTGGCTCTGCTCGACCGTGGCACAAGAAAATAACTTACTTGGGTGGCATAAGCCAGGAAACCTTGTTGGCTAGGCTTACTTGGCCCTTAGGCCGATAGCCTAGTAACTACCTATGAACCTATTATTAGACTAAATACAATATTATGTAGCATTGAAATGTGCTAACATTATAAGGGTGACAGTTCATTATTTAGCCATAAAGCAAATTTCAGAGTGGAAAAGTTCAAATAGTGGATAAAGAGGAGGAGAGGAAGAGAAGAAAGAGAGAGAAAAAGTATTTGTTAGAAGTAATAATTAGGGTAGATATGGGAGGCAGGAGAAAAAATAGTAAAAGTAACATTACAAGTAAGAGAAATGAAACCAGGGAAAAGAATAAATAACATGGACAACAAGATTTAGTGTGTGGTGTGTATAAGAACTATAAAGCAAATCTGCACTGATACCTGCTTGCTGCCCTGCTGAGGGGGACACTTGTGCAAGTGCAGTGGACTGGCTCCAGTAGGAAGGGATGGCAGCGTAACTCAACATTATAGAACAAGAAATCTGGACAAGGCCATAAATAGGGGACAAAGGCCCAAAAATGGGATAATTTATAAATATTGCACTTACAAACTTAGAAAGTTGATGATTTGACAGAAAACTGCAATTTTATGAAAACCAGACAAAATCTGGACTTTCTGCAAAAATCTGTACTGTTGAGAGATATGGATGGGAGTCTTGAACCAACACCCATCAATCATTTTCATTTGTTTGCCAAAGCCATTACGGCAGTGTTTTGCAGAGAGGTGGGAAAAGCCTTAAATTTGACTGGTGTGTTGTATGGGTGTGGGTAGCTGTGTTTGTGGAAGGTGGAGGTGTGCCTTTGTAAGTGTGGTGCGAATGTTATGGATTATGAAATGGAGAGATTGAGTAAAATTGTGCTCAGTGAAGTCCCTAGCAATTTCATCACTGCTTGATTCAGACATAAACATTCCCCTGTGTTTGTCAATACTATGTTTGAGTGCATTGTTTTGGAGTGTGGTATCACTGCTACAGTTGCTGCTACTCTTTCAATACAAGTATCTGCTTTGGAAGTTTTCTCCAGGAGTCTGTTGCTGAGAGGATGAGAGACATGCTACAGGTATACAACCAAGACAAACTGGATAAAGCAATAGTAAGAAAAAGTACTAGTTCACATCAGAGGCTTGGGAGGTCATTGTTAAGAAACTGAGAACTGTTGTAAAATGTATCATTAAATACCATACGATGTCCTTCAAGGATGCATCTGCAGTCCTAACATATTGGTTGTCCTGCCTCAGGCAGCCCTTCGGTCGGCCGGATTCCAAAGTCTGGGTCTGGCCTCGGCTGATGTCGCACTTCACCAGATGTCATAGCTGCTGTGAATTGGGTATAAAGGCATCAGCCGACGCCATTTTCCTCAGTCTTTCTTGCCGCGCGGTGCCCGAAGCAGAAGCTGTTCGCAAGTGCCGGTCTGTCAGATCCAGAGATTTCTACTACCGAAGACTTCTAAAAAGCTAAGTACCCCGTTGGGGACTCTTTCTTGCCTCAGCCGATGTCAGAAAAAGTAAATAATTGTTTAACTTGTGGGAAACAAATACCTCATAAGGATTTCCACTCTTACTGTCTTCCTTGCTTAGGCCCAGACCACGACGTATCAGCTTGTCTAGCCTGTGCTTCCTTCAACCGGACACTCCGACGTCGGTCGGAGTTTGCAGAGGAGTTTTTTGGTCCCGCTTTTGCTTACAAAATGCCGTTGGAGACTCCGACTTCACAATTAGCTAAAAAGCGTAAGGAAAAAGACCGACACTCTCGGCCGAAACCACGGTTAAGCCAACCGCGAGAGTGTCTGTTTCGGCTGAAACAGAGTCCTCGGTTCTTCCTTCGGCCGAAAGCTTGCCTCCGACAGTCGAGGCCTCACACAGCATGGCTGAATCTGCTACTGAAATTTCTCCTGCTGTAGCAGGCACCCAGGATTTATCAGATACTATTCCTTTAGACATATCTACTCCTGCACGTGGAGCTACTAGGCCCCCTGCATCTATGTCTATCAAGGCTTTTTCTAGGGCTAAATCAGCTAAATCTTCTAAGGCCTTGCCTGCTAAAACCCCCTCACACAGGCCTACCTCTAGTTCCCAAATGCTCAGTCTGGCTGAGGATCTCATTTCTTTGATCAGGGGATCCCAACCTCACCTAGACAGGGCCTCTCAACCCCCTCCACAGAAGAGGCCTAGAACAGAGCCCCCGGATCCAGTTTCTACAGACTATTCCTCTGATGATTCAGAAAACTCAAATCCTCCAGAAGGCCCTTATTCTCCATATGAGGATTCTGATGCAGAAGACTCCATTCCTTCTGCCTCTCCTCCTGAGGAATTTTCTTTTGGGGAAACCTTACATGCTATGAGAGAGCAATTTCAATGGCAGGGCCAGGATTTTTCAGATTCAAGGAAAAGGCTAAGGACCTTTTTGCATTTACCACAGCATAGGCCTTTAGCCATTCCTCCAGTACTAACAGTTGTGGATGATGCATTTAATGATGCCTGTACTGCCCCTGACTCTCTTCCCCCGGCCCCTGCTAAGCCCAACAGATATTACAGGGTCCCGGACACACACTTTCACTTGTATAAGGCTCCTATTGCAGATCCTGAAACCATTTCACAGGGCCCCAAAGCTGTAGCAGCTGCCTCTACCAAAAACCCCCTCCCCTCTGAAAGAGAATCTAGAGCATTAGAGAGATGGGGTAAAACGTTTATACTTCTGCTACTCTTTCGGCTAGGGCCTTAAACTGTCAATTCCACATGATTCAGTATCAGGAATTTTTGTTAGACGAGCTAAATAAAAAAAATGTCTTCTCCTGAACCTATAGACCGTGAGTCCCTTCAGGATTTGATACATAACACTCAGCAGGTCAGTAATCATTCCTTAAAATGCGGCTATGATGCACTGGAGGCTTCCTTTAGATCAGCTATGACTGGAACAGTGATCAGAAGGCATGCATGATTAAGAGCAATCCTTACCAGACCATGTAAAGTCAAAGCTCCTAGATGCTCCCATGGAGAAACAAAGTTTGTTTGGCTCCCCTGCACAGCAAGTGCTAAAGAAGGTGGAAGAAAAAGCAAAATCTGTCCAAACAGTCAAGGATTTCTTACAGGTCCAGCCTCCGAGGTTTAGTAGAAATTGGCCTTCGAAGAATTGGTCCTTTCCAGACACCTCCAGAGCACAGAGAGGCAGAAATAGGTGCCCAAGAGGCAGAGGTCAATCCAGAGGTGCCTACAGGGGACGTCAGTGGCAGACTAACAACCAGAGAACTACTGCCACAGATCCAGCTACTACCACTTCCACAGGACAGACACAATGACTTGACTCTGATACCGCCTACCAGGGAACAACTGGAAGCACCCTTAGGCGGAAAGCTAGCCTTATTTTCCGTAAACTGGCATTACATTACAGGAGACAAATGGATTTTACAGACAATAGACAAAGGCTACAAGTTTCACTTCCACACACTACCAAAAAAGAGAGGAATGCCAAACCTGCCACCAAACCAAAAAACAAACGCTCTAGGACAAGTCAACCACTTACTAAGGATGAGAGCTATAGAAAAGGTACCGCCTATGGAACAAGGACAAGGATTTTACTCCAGACTTTTCCTGGTACCAAGGAAAGAAAACCAATGGAGGCCTATTCTCGACCTGTCCGCTCTGAACACATATCTCATTGTCCCAGAATTCAAAATGCTGACCCTACAGCAACTTCTTTCCATGCTGGGCAAGGAGTCTTGGCTGGTGACTCTAGATCTCAAGGAGGCATACCTGCACATCCCTATACGACCAGATTGCAGAAGATACCTCAGATTTCTTGCAGGATCAGAGCATTATCAAGTCTCAGCATTGCCCTTTGGCTTATCTACTGCGCCCAGAGTATTCACGAAATGCCTGGCATCAGTAATTGCTCATTGCAGGCTTCAGGGAATTCAGATTTATCCATACCTGGACGACTGCCTAATACAAGCGGACAACAAGACCAAATTAACAAAAGATTTGGAAAAGGTTATAAAACTACTGCAAGCCCTGGGATACACAGTCAACATGAAAAAGTCAAGGCTGGTACCATCCCAAAGGATAACATTCTTGGGTGCAGAACTGGACACTTCAAATCAGATGGCATTTCTCACAGCAGAAAAGCAAAAGCAACTACCACTCTATTTCATGGCATTAACAACACAGAACCAGCTTACAGCAAGGAAAGTCCTGCAAACCCTGGGTTACATGGCATCCTGCATAATATTGATTCCACATGCCAGGCTGCATATGAGGAAGTTGCAATGGTACCCAAGGAATATATGGTCTCAACACAAGCACAGTCTAGAAGCCCAGATTCCAATAATTCCATGCCTGAAACAAGAATTCCTGTGGTGGGCTCAGGCCCGTCAGTTGAACAGAGGACTGCCTTTCCACAAACCTCGCCCAAGCCAGACTATCACCACGGACGCCTCAGACCTAGGCTGGGGGGGCACATGGTGGACAAGTGTATACAAGGCCTATGGACACAAGACCAGCTGAACCTACACATAAATCAAAGAGAGATGCTGGCAGTGAAACAGGCTATTCAGACATTCAGACCGTTTCTTCAACAGGGTCATTTGCTGATAAGAACGGACAACACCACAGTCATGTGGTATATCAACAAACAGGGAGGCACACACTCATATCCTCTATGCCGGATGGCAATGGACCTGTGGAATGTGGCCCTGAACCTCAACATTCAGCTCCAGGCCATATTTGTGCCAGGAAAAGAAAATATACTAGCAGACACCTTAAGCAGAACTACCACGGATGCCCACGAATGGATGCTGCATCCAGCCATCTTCAAATCCATTACAAAGAAATGGGGACTACCAGAAATAGACCTGTTCGCATCCCCACACAACCACCAATTGAGGAAATTCTGCACAAGGACATACCACCCACTTGCTTGGAAGGTGGACTCCCTATCCTTCAGTTGGGAAAACCTGACAGCATATGCATTCCCACCTCTTCCTTTGATGCACAAAGTGCTACTGAAGATCAAAGATGATCACACAAGGATCATCCTGATAGCTCCAGACTGGCCGAGGCAGCATTGGTACCCGCTACTAAGGAGTATGTCTCGGACACACGCATGGCCTCTACCTCTAGTTCCTTTACTGCTAACACAGAACAACTTCAAGATCCTACATCCAAACTTGAAAACACTGCAGCTAGCTGCTTGGAATATTACATAAAACAACCCAGATTTATCTCAGAGGGTTAAAGACATTATCCTGGAGGCTCGCAGACCCTCCACAAGGAAGACTTATTCAGCCAAATGGAAAAGATACCTCATTTGGAGTGCAGCAAAAGGAGAAAATGTATCATTAGCAAACATAGCTAACATCCTGGAATATTTAGCAGAACTTTTCCACAATGGCCTGTCTTACTCCTCCATTAAGATTCATGCATCAGCAATTTCAGCAGAATACAACATGGATCCTCCAGTCTTCTCTCATCCTCTACTCAGGCAGTTTCTGTGAGGAATTAAAATGTAAAGCCTCCAAGGAAGCCACCTTTGCCTACATGGGACCTTAACTTTGTGCTGGAAAAGTTAACACTTCCCCTTCGAACCAGCAGCAACAGCAGAATTACAGTTCTTATCTTGGAAAACTGCTTTCCTGCTTGCAATCACTTCAGCAAGAAGGTTTTCTGAATTACAGGCATTAATGGCAGTACAGCCCTTCCTTATCTTCCATCAGGATAGAGTGTCCTTGAGAACTAACCCTACTTTTATGCCAAAGGTGGTCTCCAGGGTATCATTGAACCAAGCAATCCACCTACCAACATTCTTCCCCAACCCACAGAACAGGGGGGAAAGACTACTACATACCTTGGATGTGCACTGGCAATTACGTTACTATCTGGACAGAACCAAGAACAATAGAAAAACTGACTAGCTTCTGGTAGCATATGCAACAGGAATGGAAGGAAAAGCAATTTCAAAACAGACCATCTCAAAATGGATAGGAAATTGCATTAGATTTTGTTACTCTTTTCATGGAAAAACAACTCCAGAAAACACCAGACCTCACTCCACAAGGGCTACAGCCACTACTACAGCTTTCTTACGAGGAGTGGCTACCAAAGACATTTTAGAAGCTGCTACTTGGAGCTCCGTGCATACATTTGCCAAGCATTATATTCTACCTTTATACTCCAGATCCCGAGCAGGTTTTGCAACTGCTGTTTTGCAAGGGATCTTAACTACACCATAATCATCTTAGTGCCTCCTCCCCCAGTTTGGCTATGGTATTCTACCCATATGTTAGGACTGCAGATGCATCCTTGAAGGACATAGTACAGTTTTGTACCTACCATAAATGTAGATGTCCGAGAGGTATGCATCTGCAGTCAGGATTACCCACCCTCCTTCCCCTCTGTGGTACTCCTAGGGTATTTGCCCATCTTGTAGCTAGCTGGGGGAATCTATTATGGTGTATTTGTTTGTATATATGTATATACATGTTTATTTTTGTTTGCTCTCTACTGTTTGGAATCATTTGCATTTATCCAAATTTAGCCTTCCTAGAGGGCACCTGGCATCTGGGGCAAGAAACAGAGGAAAATGGCGTCGGCTGTTGCCTTTATACCCAATTCACAGCAACTATGACGTCGGGTGAAGTGCGACATCAGCCGAGGCCAGACCCAGACTTTGGAATCCGGCCGACCGAAGGGCTGCCTGAGGCAGGACAACCCATATGTTAGGACTGCAGATGCATACCTCTCGGACATCTACATTTATGGTAGGTACAAAACTGTACTTTCAGGTTATATATACTATAAGAGAATAACTATGTAAAGATAACCATGTCAGCAGCCAAAATGCATTACAAGTTGAATATTTTCCTGTGCACATTTTAAATGGATAGACTGGCCTAAACTCTGGACTGTTTTTTTTTTTTTTATTCCTGGGAAATGCTATTCAGAAGTGAAGAGACATACAAGGGAACAGCTTTAGTGGCACACCAGGCTGTGAATTTTTTTTTGTCTATTATGCAAAGCTGACTAGTTGAATCTAGTAAAGCTGGAAATGTGAGACACTAGCCCACTGAAGGAGGGGAGATGGGAGGAGTAACCTGGCCAGGAACTGAAACTTGCAAAACTGCTCCTTGTGAAAAGTCTTTCTCAGTAATTTGTTGACACTTTTGCAAGTTTCTTTCAGAGAATGTGTAGTACATCAGTACTACAACATTTGTAAAACTCAGCGCATACCAGTCAATGACACATGAGCTGCAGACTCACAAACTTGGCAGTTTTTTTCAGGTGTTCCATTCTAAGTGAATGGAAGTCTAGTCTGACAACAAATGGTAGGGCTGTTTGTTTTCTGTGCATTATGGGACAGATTTAGCTTTCCAAATGAATCCTGATGTCTGCCCCCATGAGGACAGAAAAGAGTAAAAACAAAATAAAATTAGGCATGAGTACATATTTAGCTGCAGGCAGCTTTGGGAGGCGTAGTAAATCATGGCAAGATAAAAAAAATACATGTTTTCTTCATTTGCCCGTAGTGGCCCTTTAAGGTGAAGTTTGCTTTAGAAAAGTTTTTTACTGTGGTTTTCTTAGTTGGGAGTGGTGGGGTGTGGACTTCCACAGTGGTTAGTTTATGGTCTGATCTAACCAGTGACTGGTTGACCTCTGGTGTGGAACACCTGTCGCCCATGTTGCTGATGACCAGGTCCAATACGTTTTCACCTCTGGTAGAGAGAGTTTACCAGCTGATCCAGGGCATTTGAGTTGATGAATTCCAGGAAGCGCTGGGCCTGGGAATTTGTACTGGAGTAGTTTTCCCAGTGAATGGTAGGGTAATTGAAATTGCCCAGTATCAGGGTGTTTGGTAGGACCTTCATGTTTTCAGTGTCTCCAGAAAGGTGGAGTGGTGGTCCTGGGTCATGGAGGGTGAACTGTAGCAGGCCACAATTTGCATTGCAGATTTGCCTGATGTTAGTTGCACATGGATGATCGCAGAGGTGGTATGCTGTGCCACTAACCTGGAGGTGTAGGTATCCTTGATGACTATGGATAACACCACCTCCTTTTGTTTCGGTATGTGGTACGAGTTGTAGCCCGGTAGTGCTGGGGTGCTCTCTGGAGCCTTGAACCAGGTTTCACTTGCTTCACAGATGTTGACTTTCTCCATACTGAGGAGTGCTTCGAGCGCATGCATTTTGAGATTTAAACTCCTGGCGTTGAGTAGCATAACTCTCAGTTTTTTGTTAATTGTGCTGTTTACGGAGGTGGATGACTTTTGAGCCTTGCCTAAAAGGCACTATGGGGGCAGCAAGAGTCTTGGCCAGTATTCGAAAGCCTAGGGGTGACAGGTGCAAGCAGTCTCTTGTGAAGCAATGCAGCTTGTCTAGCATGTTATCCCTGGCTGACTGACACTGGGTCCCCTTTGAATGACAGCAGAAGCTTAGCCAATTGTTGAAATTGATCATTTTTTTTCTTTATATTGAGGTGGTATTCTTGTTGAGGGCAGGATGCTACTCGGGGTCATACCAGCCTGGGCTACATGATCAGAGAGCTCTTCCATGTCTCTCCATGTAGTCCAGGGAGGTATGTCTTAGGTCATTTACACCAACATTAACAATAAGTGTCCTATTTGTACTTGTTCTGGAGTGACCTTAGTGCTTGCGTTATGTGGCAGATTCTGGCTTCTGACAGGCAGCTAACAGTAACCTTGTGCTTGTCCAGCCTAGTGAGTGGGACGTTGGTATGCCCGACTATAGTCTCGCCTATTACTAGTGTATTAGGTATGTTATTTCGTCTTAAGGGCTGTGATTGTGCGGCACACTGATTTTGTGTTTTATGTGTTGTCTGGTTTGTGACGAAGTGCAGGTTGTTTGGGTGTCTGCTTTGGAGGTCTCTGCTTTTGCAGATTTTTATTTAGAGCCTCAGAGTATGATTTTGTTTTTTGCCAGTGCTGTTTTAGTAGGTCTTTGTGCGGCTGGAGATGTTCTTCATCTCACATTGCTGCAGTCATAACTTATGGGTAGTCCGCTGTCCTCGGTCGGCCCGAATACCAAAGTATTAGGCTGACGTCGGTCATGGGCGCTCAGATCTGACGTCAGAGCGTCAAGGTATTAAAGCTCCTGACCGATGTCATTTCCTCAGTCTTTTTTGCCGCATGGTCCGAAGCAGAAGCAGCGTTTGCAAGTGCCGTTCGGCGTTCTGAAATTTTCGTATTCTGAGTTTCAGACCGAAACCAAGTTGGGCTAAGTACCCCGTTGGGGAATATTTTTTGTTTTTTCTTGCCTCAGTTACTTCCGGATGTCAGAAAGTGAATAATTGTATTTCTTGTGGGAAACCGATACCGCATAGGAATTACCACTCTCTTTGTATTCCTTGTTTGGGACCTGAGCACGACGTAGTAGGGTGTCGCTTTTGTGCTAGGTTTAATAAGCGCACCATTAAACGTAGGCTAGATTGTGCTAGGCTTGTCTTCGGTAAGCGGTGTAATTACAATATGCCGTCGGATCCTCCGCCCGCTACCACGAAGAAGCGCAAAGATAAATCTTTAAAGTCCAAACAGGATGACTCGTCCGTTCCGGACGCCGGTTCTTTAGACACTACGGTGGATTTGGTTGATCCGGCCGAAGTTTCAACTGAGTCTCAGGGGGATACGTTGGTTTTGCAAGATGTGTCCTCTCAGGAGTCAGGTCAAGCTGAGGGGGCCTCTCAGGTTACTATTCTCCCTTCTTTGCCTAAGGTGGTTAGGCCTTCTCCTTCTGTCTCTAAGGTGCCTTCCAAAGGCAGGCCTGGTTTGCCTTCCACAGGTGTCAGTCCTAGTTCTGCAGGTTCTGTGCCTAAAAAAACATATGCTTAAAATGGCAGAAGATTTAATTACTTTAATCAGGGGTTCTATGCCCCCTCCTGATGAGGCCTAGGGTGGAGCCAGAAATGGAAAGTTTGGAGCAGGCTTCAGATTACTCAGAGTCTTCGGCTGAAGACATTCAGGATTTTCCTCCTTACTCTGATTCAGACGCAGAGGATTCCACTCCTTCTGCTTCCCCTCCAGAAGATTTTTCTTTTTCAGAAACCCTGCATTCCATGAGGGAGCATTTTTAAATGGGAAGGTCAGGATTTCTCAGATTCCAGGAAGAGGCTTAGGGAATTTTTGTTTTTACCACAGCATAGGCCCTTGGCTATACCTCCTGTTTTGGATGTTGTTCAAGACGTTTTCTCTGAGGCTTCCCTTAATCCAGACTCTCTGCCTCCTGCGCCAGTTAAGCCAGATAGGTATTAGAGTGCCTGAGGCTCATAAATATCTGTATAAAAGTCCTAGGGCCGATCCAGAAACTATTAGCCAGGGACCTAAGGGTGTCAGGGCTTCTGTTGTAAAGAATCCAGTTCCTTTAGATAAGGAGGCTAGAGCTTTGGAAAGGTGGGGTAAGAAAGTGTATACCTCTTCCACTTTAGCAATGAGGGCTTTGAATTGCCAGTTTCATATGTTGAAGTACCAGAATTTTCTCCTTACTCAGTTAAAATCTAAAATGGATGCTTTGGCAGAGGGCATAGAGTGTAAGGAATTACAGGATTTGGTACATGCCTCTGATCAGGTGGGTAAGCATGCGTTGCAGTGTGGTTTTGATGCTTTGCAGGCTTCCTCCAGGGTGGCTGCCATTGGTTCAGTTCTTCGCAGGCACACCTGGCTTAAGGATCAGAATTTGTCAGAGCATGTTAAAGCTAGGATTTTAGATGCTCCTTTGCAGTCTGAAGTTTTGTTTGGTTCTCCTGTGGAGTCTGTCTTGAAAATAATGGAAGACAAGGCTAAGTCTATGCAGACTGTTAAAGATTTTTTGCAGGTGCAGCCCCCTAAGTTTAGCAGGAACTGGCCTGCTGAGGGTTGGACTTACCCTTCTGATTCACAGTCTAGGGGTAGATCTAGACGTGGTAGGGGCAGAGCTCAGAGTTCTTTCAGGCCTAGGCCGTGGAGTTCACCAGCACAATCTACAGGTGAGGGCAGGGGCCAGTCCTTTCGTAAACAGGCCCAATGACCTGCATCTCCAGCTGCCAGATCCTTCCTGTCTGGCAGCTCCTTTGGGAGGAAAGTTGGCACTCTTCAAGCAAAATTGGTTTCTAGTCACCCAGGACAAATGGGTGTTGGACATTATAGACTGAGGCTACAAGTTTTATTTCCACACATTGCCTCCTTTCCAGGGTATGCCAGACGTTCCTCCTCAGCAAAGGGTTGAGGCTCAAAAACAGATTTCTTTACTTCTTCAAATGGGGGCTATACAGCAGGTCCCTCTGTCAGAAGTGGGCCTCGGATTTTACTCTCGCCTATTTCTTGTACCAAAGAAAGGAAACACTTGGAGGCCAATCTTGGATTTATCTATCCTCAACACATATCTGGACATTCCAAAATTCAAAATGTTGACGTTGCAACAACTTCTGCCTCTGTTGGGCAAAGATCACTGGATGGTAACTCTGGATCTCAAAGAGGCTTATCTTCATGTTCCTATCAGGCTCAGTTGCAGGAGATTCCTGCGTTTTGGCTGGGACTTTACATTATCAGTTCTCTGCATTGCCCTTTGGCTTATCTACTGCCAGGGTATTCACAAAGTTCTGGCTCCAGTGATAGCCTTCTTCAGGTTAAGAGGAATACAAATTTATCCTTATTTGGATGATTGCCTGATTCTTGCTCAAGACAAGCACAAGCTTCTTCACCATCTACAGTATGTTATGACAGTGTTAAGGTGCCTAGGGTATTCTGTGAACGAAACAAAGTCCAGTCTAGTACCCTCTCAGGAAATGTGCTTTCTGGGTGTGAGACTGAATACAGCTTCCCAGATGGCCTTTTTGACCCCGGACAAGCAAAAGAATCTTACACTTCACTTCCATCAATTGTCTCTACGGTTCAGGCTGACTGCAAGGACAGTCCTTCAAGCCTTGGGGTTCATGGCATCTTGTATTCTGGTGCTTCCCAATGCCAAACTGCATATGAGGAAGCTACAATGGTATCTCAAAAATGTATGGACACAACACTGCCAAGATCTGGACACTGTCATTCAGATAATACCTTGCATTCAAAAGGAATTTTTGTGGTGGGCTCAGGAATGTCACCTAAAGGGACTCTCTGTGACCCGACCAGAGGCGAGTCAGATTTTAATGACGGATGCCTCGGACAAGGCTTGGGGAGCACACCTCAATGGAAAATGGGTGCAAGACACGTGGCCTGCCAGACTTCAACATTTACATATCAACTTGAAGGAAATGTTAGCAATCCAGTTTGCATTGATGGCTTTCAAGGATTTACTTCTCCCAGGGCAGGTGTTGATTCAAACAGACAACACAACTGTCATGTGGTACATCAACAAGCAAGGGGGAACCCATTCGTACCCTCTTTGCAGGCAAGCTATGATTTTGTGGGAGACTGCTCTGTTTGCAACTCACTCTTCAAGCAAGGTTTCTGCCAGGAGCACAGAACTCCTTAGCAGATGTTTTGAGCAGATGGATAGTGGATCCCCACGAGTGGAAATTGGATCCTCATGTATTTCGACAGTTGACAATGATATGGGGGACTCCAGACATAGATCTGTTCGCTTCTCCACTAAATTTCCAGGTGCCAAAGTTTTGCACAAAGATGTTTCATCCCACAGCTTGGAAAGTGGATGCTCTATCATTCAGTTGGAGCAATCTTCACGTCTATGCTTTTCCGCCTCTGCCTCTTCTTCCAAAGGTTCTCTTGAAGGTCAGACAAGACAAGCCCTCCATGATTCTAATAGCTCCAGACTGGCCTCGACAGCACTGGTACCCTCTGCTGAGGAGTTTAGTACGGGAACCTCCTTACCCTTTGCCTTTGATTCCACACCTTTTGACTCGGGAGGACAATCATTTCCTCAATGTCAGGATTCAGTCCCTGCATCTAACAGCCTGGCATATTCTGTTCTAGAACCTGGAGGGTCGCAGCTTCCTCAACAAATTTTGAATGTTATTTTGGAGGCCAGGAGGCCTAGTACAAGGAAAGTTTATGCTGATAAATGGAGGAGATTTTTTATTTGGAGCAAAGCAAAGAGCTTGGATGTTTCCAGGCCTGATTTGAGTGTTTCTTTTCAATATCTTACGGAATTATTGGACAAGGGTTTGTGTTTCTCCTCTATAAAAGTTCATGCTGCAGCCATTTCTGCTCACTATGACTGTGATCCACCATTATTCTCTCATCCTTTTGTTTAAGCAATTCCTTAGGGGGGCAAAGAACATCAGACCCCCGCGTAGAGCTCCTACTCCTGCTTGGGATCTCAATTTTGTGTTGGAAAAACTTACTTTACCTCCTTTTGAACCTGCAGCTACAGCTGAGTTAAAGTTTTTGTCTTGGAAAGACTGCTTTTTTGTTGGCCATTACGTCTGCTAGAAGGGTTTCTGATTTACAGGCTCTAATGGCAGTTGAACCCTTCCTAATTTTTCATAAGGACAGGGTATCTCTGCGTACTAACCCTACTTTTATGCCTAAAGTTGTTTCAAATGTGGCCTTGAACCAATCTATTCATTTGCCTACTTTTTATGCAGATCCCCAAAATAAAGGGGAGAAAAGTTTGCACACTTTGGATATTCACAGGCAGTTACGTTATTATTTGAGCAAGACTAAAGGGTTCAGACAGTCTCAGCAGTTGTTTTCTTTTGCTTTGGGTTCTCAGGGGAAACCTGTTTCAAAACAAACTATTTCTAAGTGGATTGGCTTTTGTATTGCTTTTTGTTCTCATCATGGTAAGGAGATTCCAGCTGGAATCAGGCCTCACTCCACTAGGGCTACTGCCACTTCTACTGCTTTTTTAAGGGGGGTAGCTACTAAAGATATTTTGGAAGCAGCTACTTGGAGTTCACTGCACACTTTTTCTAAACATTACCATCTTCCTCTTTATTCCAAATCTAGGGCTGGATTTGCCACTGCAATCTTGCAGGGCATTTTGGCAGCCCCCAATGCTTTATGATTTTGCCAGCCTCCCTTTGCCTCTGCTTTGGGATTCTACCCATAAGTTATGACTGCAGCAATGTGAGATGAAGAACATAGTACAGTTTTGTACCTACCATAAATGTAGATGTTCGAAGATCCACATTGCTGCTGTCCAATTTACCCTCCCTCCTTCCCCTCTGTAGTTTGGAGTGGTGGTATTATTTGGGTTGTAGCTGTTTTTTGTACATGGTTTTAGGGAGTTATTTTACTTTTGGCTGTGGCCTTTATTTTTAGGGCCTTCTGACATCTGGGGCAAGAAAAGACTGAGGAAATGATGTCTGTCATGCGCTTTAATACCTTGACGCTCTGACTTCATATCTGAGCGCCCATGACCGACGTCAGCCTAATACTTTGGTATTCGGGCCGACCGAGGACAGCGGACTACCCATAAGTTATGACTGCAGCAATGTGGATCTTCGAACATCTACATTTATGGTAGGTACAAAACTGTACTTTGTGGTGCATGTGTTTACCTTCTCCTCTTGGCTTGTCTGTTCCAGTCTTGGGTGGAGACAGCTTAGCTTCCAGTTTGGCTGTATAATTGCATCTCTCGCATATGTTAGTGTTTTCTGGTAGGAGGAGAGGGTTGTCTCTGTACATGAGGTAGTTGTAACATTGCCTCAGGATACCCAGATTCACCAGCTGGACTGGAGAGTGCACCTGAAGTTGCCCTTTGGTCATGCCTGAATAGTAGGGTGAGCCGCTTAGTCGCTTGGTTGATGAGGGGTGAATAAAGAGCTTTGGTCTGCTGGGTAATCAGTGTCAGGATATGTTGGTGCTTGCTATTAGTTCTGAGCAAGTGTTGTCGCCTCACAGTAAGACCCTGTCCGGTTTGATTCTCAGCTAGAGCATCTTCTGCGTGGAGACATGCGTGAATGGGTGTACCTTCATTGTAGGTTGTGCGTCAGGCCTGGCAAGCCGGTACGTAAAATCAACTGCCAATCATTAGCGGACTGGAGTTCCGCTGTGGTGACCCTAACCGGGAAAAGCCGAAAGACGCAAACAAAGGTTGAGAGACTAGTTTCAAGGGAAAAACTAGAGGAGACTTGGTGGAGCCGGGAATAATTTAACCATAGCTAACGGGCACTGCCCGGTGCGCAAAACTGTGCAAACATGGTCTTTATAGTAGGGAAATGAAAGAAATTAGGCCAAAATGGCCAATAAACTACTAACTTCTGGGCTGGAACCACTCCTTCAGGGACAGAGATAGGTTGCTCAAAGCTCCCCTGTCTCACAGGTGAACAGAGAAACTTCCTTCTATCCAAGTAAGGTATGGGCAACTCCGAAACTGGTATCACAGCCCTGAATTCAGCACTAGCCTGAAAACTAGACTGTACTAGCTTAGAAAGGCGGGAAACAAGGAATTTCTTTGTTTTTGAAAAGATAAGGCAAAAACAGTAAAAAAAAATACGCTTAAAACAGCTTTAAACGATTACAAAATATCAGAAAAGGCTATTGCACTTTAGTGTGTAGCTTACAAGTAAACACATTATTTAAACAAAAGTGCAGGCAGTCAAATAAGTATGTGAAAAAAACAAGCTTTTAAATCACAATAAACGCTGGAAAATCTGCATTTAGGCAGAAAACAGTTAAGTACAGCAAGAAAGTACAGAAAACTGATACGTAATCACTCCAAAGTCTCTCTCCTAATCTAGAAGGCTTGTATCAGTTTAAGGCTTTCTATTGCTGCCCAGTAGGTTAGTTACAGGAAAGATGGGAAACAAGTTCAGATGTGGTCTTTTAAACCAGAAAGTTGAAAGATGGATAAACTGTCTAAATGGTCAAACTACATTTTTTGGGCCAAGAACCTCTCCTCTTGTGGTAGACAGGCTACCTAGTGCTACCACTCCCACTGATGAGCTAGAAGGCTTTCCTCCAACACAGGCTTGTGGGGCTCTGAAGCTTACCAACAGTCCTGGATGCAGCATCTCTGTATCTGGTCTAGGCTAGTTACAGGAAAGATGGGAAACGAGTGCAAGTGCCTTTTTTAAACCAGAACTTTGAAAGAGATTGAAAAACTGCCCAAACGGCCAACAGCTACAATTTCTGGGCCAGGAGCCACTCCTCTTGTGGTAGACAGGCTACCTAATGCTTACCACTCCCACTGATAAGCTAGAAGGCTTCCCCCCAACACAGGCTTGGGGGGGCTCAGAAGCTTACAAAGAGTCCTGGAATACAGGAAATCTGTACCTAGACTAGACTAGTTACAGGAAAGGCGGGGAACAAGTACAAACGTTGGCTTTTAAGCCAGCAGGTTGAAAGACATGGAAAACTGCACTAACAGCCAAATAAACTACAATTTTTGGCCCAAAACTCACTCTTCCCATGGAGGATAGGCTACCTAGTGTTTACCACTCCCACTGATAAACTAACTGCTTTCCTCCAACACAGAAAGGCTTGGGGGCTCAGAAGCTTACTAACAATCTTGGATACAGCAACTCTGTAACCGGATTAGGCTAGTTATAGGAAAGGTGGGAAACTGGCACAAGTGCGGCTTTCAAGCCAGAAAGTTGAAAGAGGTGGAAAAACTGCTCAAACAGCTAATAGCTACAATTTCTAGGCCAGGGACCACTCCTCTTGTGGTAGGCTACCTGATGCTTACTACTGCCACTGATAAGCTAGAAGGCTTCTTTCCAACACGGAAAGGCTTGGGGGGCTCAGAAGCTTACAAAAAGTCCTGGATACAGCAAATCTGTGCCTGGACTAGCCTAGTAACAGGAAAGGCAAGAAACGAGCGCAAACACAGGCTTTTAAATCAGAAGGTTGAAAGATGGAAAAGCTTCTCAAACGGCCAATAAACTATAATTTCTGGGCCAGAAACCACTCCTGTGGTAGATTGGTTACCTAGTGCTTACGACTCCCACTGATAAACTAGAAGGCTTCTCTCCAACACAGAAGGGCTTGTGGGGATCAGCTTACCAACAGTCCTGGATACAGCAAACCTGGATTACACCAGTTATAGGAACGGCGGGAACCAAACGCAAAACGGGCTTTTAAACAGAAAAAGATGGAAAAACTGACAAAATGGCCAAATGAACTATAATTTCAGGGCCAAAACCCACTCTTCCCATGGTAGGCTACCTAGTGCTTACCACTCCCACTGATAAGCTAAAAGGCTTCCCTCCAATACAGAAAGGCTTGGGGGGGTTTAGAAGCTTACCAACCATTTTGGATACAGCAAGTTTGTATCTGGACTTTACTAGTTACAGGAAAGGCAGGAAACAAGCTTAGAATTTTTTTTTGGTACTTGCATATTATTGCAACCAGATCTTTTAACAGAAAGAGAGCCTGTTTTCCGTTCATTTATTGTGTTGAAAAATGTTGGCAGCCTGTGTTCTGAAGTGGGTGTGTCACTGAAGTGTGTGCTTTTCTGAGTTTTCCGGTGGTTGACTAAAATTGCTGAACAGCTGGTGACAGGACGACTACAATACATACGTGCTGTCCTCTTGCAGAAAGAAAACCACACGAAAGTGGATGCCGTACAGCTAATGTTTAACACACCCCGTGGCATTGCAAACAGATTAATGTGGTTTTCCATATTGTGGGTATCTGTCGCATGCATACAATTACTTTATTTCTGAAAGTCTGAAAACCACCACACACTTCAGTGATTCAGGAAGAGGAATGATAATCACATTTTGTCTTTCTCCAGGACATACTTTTCTGATGGGAGTCACTGCGACAGTAAATAAACCTGAGGGAAGAATGACCGTCTTTGTAATGCAGTGTCAGATTCCCAGAATTTGACTGGGGCAACTTGGTACGATGTTTACTCATGACAATGTGATTATTTGGTTGATCCCGAGTTTTACACCTGACAGTAATTTAACAATTGCAATGGCAGTGGTATGACAGCCTTTCAGTGGACTTTCAAAAAGACATCACTTGCACTGCATACTCCTTAGAAAGTGTTTGGCCAACTCTGTTACCATCTGTTCCACTCCTCATACTAACAGATGTGTTATGCACATTATCTGGTTTGTCCAGGGTTTGGACACTCTGGGTTTCACATTGGTCTTTGCATTCTGTGATATTTACATGGATGAACTTTCTCCTTTGTTTACCATTTATGCATATGTAAAATATTTGTGTACTACTCACAGCACCCTAATACAAGTTATGCTTTTAAAACCTGTTACTCTACTGGGCTAACATACCCTCAAACTGCTATCAGAGTCTTCTTGTAAACCATCTCCTCTTCTTGATTAATTTAGCAGAACTGCAGTAAAACTAGTCCTTTCCACAGTACGAAAGCACCTAACATTGTACGTTAACTCCCACACTCCTTTCAGGCCAACATGCGTACACATGCAACCACAGTTTTCACTGACTTCAACGCTCGACATCTTTACAGCATGCTACCCACAAATCCTAAAATTGTAAGTGTTAATCATTAAAAACAGCACCACCAGTATCCCAGCACACTTTGTAACAGTTTACTCTTCCCTAATACACTTCATTGATGTTATTTAAGCAATGTCAAAAACTTGTATCACAAAATCTGGTTGCGATAATACGCAAGTATCTTTTTTTTTTTTTAATACAGAAGAGCAGAAGTAAATACAATTCAAATTTTAGTGCAGGCCAGCACACCAGAGTGTATAGCAACACTATGGCAAATACTTGTTAATTTAATTGCATTTATTTGAACTGTGAGTAAAAAACCAAGTGCAGAAGGCAGTAAATTAGAAGGCTACTAACAAGTAGTAATAAGTGCAGAGTAAGAGCGACTGAACAGGTAACCGCATGCAGAAGAGCAACTAAGACTGTTACAGTAAGAGCAGATGAATAATAGATGGATATATATATATATATATATATATATTTATATATATATATATATATATATATATATATTTATATATATTTATATATTTATATATATATATATTTATATATATATATATATATATATATATATATATATATATATATTTATTTCTTGTAACAGGAATCCAAAGTTCACTACTCCGAACTTGTAATAGGAAGCCTCACTTCTGCGAAATTTCACTAACGAAAGTGAACCTTTGCGTAAGTGCACTTCACCGAAAACACCGCAGCACAGTGGAGGACATAAAAAACAAGCCATGTCCTCCACTGTGGTGCGATAGTCACGGACCTTGGTGTTGGGGCATGGGTTAGGGCAAGGGGATAGTTAGTAAAGCTATCGCCTTACCCGTGCCTTAACTCTAAGGTTCGTCACTGTCGCACCATAGTGGAGGACATTGCTATGTCCTTCACTGCGCTGCAGTCATCACGGACTTTAGGGTTAGGGCATGGGTCATGGTAAGGGGATAGCCAATAGGGCTACCCCCTTACTATGACCCGTGCCCTAACCCTAAGGTCCGTGAGTATTGCACGGAAGTTCAGTATAACACCCGTTCGTTGTAGGAAGAGAGCAGGATTAAGAGGGTACAAGAGTTGTCCTTCCCAAATGCTCCATTTGTACACAGTAGGAGTGCCTGAAATCAGAATATGATCTCACTGCACTCAGTTGAGTTAGCAAATGAGATGGGCCCAGAATGAGAATACAAATCTACAAGAGGGGGCGGGCAATTTCAAAGCCACCAACGTAAATACCAAAACAAGAACAGAGAGGGTGGGTAACTTAACTAGAGAGACAATAACAACTACAGTTGAGTTAATATTCTGTGAAAAACACAAGTTAAATACAGTACTATATGCAAAAGAGCAGATGTGTACTTAAATTCACTTGTACGTCCAGCTGATTTCGGGTAAATGTTTGTTTTCCACCAGGTAGAGGCACAATTTTCGGCATGAAACATATTTTCACTCCAATTGTTGGTCCTTCTTCCAGCCACAAAAAGTAAAAGTTAATCTAACAGCTTTTGCCAGCACAGCAGGCTAGCAATTTGCCTTGGCTGCAGGTGGCTGTTAGTTGTACATCAGACCACTCACTGCAGCCATTATTGACTGCGGGTTAGCTGCATCTTTTGCAGCTGTTGGGGTTCCCTCGGTGGACAGGGGATCACTACTGTGCCTCCCTGGAGAAGGGAAAAGGAAAGGTTTCCCTGCTGTTGGAATGCTGTGCCCATCTAGGGAAGCAGCGGCTGCCATTAGTAACACTGTTGGCCCCCATTTTCTTCAAACAGAAAATCAAATGTGCATCTATTCCTTCTCAATTTTCTTTTGATAGGAGTAGTTCACTGGACTGGCTCAGGTTTGATTCAGGCTATTGATCTTTCCTGTAGAGTAGTTTCTGGTAAAAGAAAGGATGCCTCATTTCCTAAAGAGATTTAAGATTCTGAATCTGAACAGGAAAGATGCGGGACGGATTCAGGTTTTTGTCCTGATATTTCTGATTCAAACTCAGAGTAGTGCTCTCTTTTTGATTCTCCTTATGAGGCTTTTTGTCAGACTATTGCTAAAATGTTTGTTTTCAGTGGGAGAACACTGAGGTTTCTCAGTCCCTTAAATACTAGTTATGGAAGGATTTTCCAGAACCCACACCCATTCCATTTTTTCTGTCTGCTTTAGAGGATGTCTGTCTGAAATTTTTCCTGATAGACAGCTGTCCCTAAAAAGGCAAATAGGATGTATGAAGTTCCTCAGTCAATTTTTATACAGTGTTCCCAAACCTTACCTAGATATAGTCTTAGTTGAGTCCTCTGCTAAGCACTTGTTCATACTGTTTCTAATAAGGATAGGAAAATTAATAGGTATGGGGAACAAGTGTATACTTCTGCAGCTCTGTATTTCAGAATTTTAAATTCTGGCTCATATGTTTATTCTGACATATTGAAGTATGAGGTTTATCTACAGTTTCTTCTTGTGAAGAAACTGTTTTAAATAACTTGGTAACCTTTATAATAAAAGAAACAGATCGTGGTGTGTGTATGACAATGTTGATACTACTTCCAGGGCTACATGGTCTGTGGTATGATTTTAAGGAGGTTTGCTTGGCTGCTTTCTCCGAACCTTCCAGATTTAAATTTCCCTTGGATAGAGATTTAGTAATTGGTCCCTTTGCAGCAGAGGCAATCAGTGTGATGAAAGGCTTGGGCTGATCCAGAGAATCTCAAGATTTTTCAGCCTGCCCTCTTTTTCCAAACTGTCCAAGGGATTTTCTTTCTCATCCAGTTTTGCCAAAAAACAGAATAGCAAGACTCATAATTCAGGTAAACAGACAATCTGAAGTAGGCAGACTTCATTCGTCTGCAACCTGTGGGTATCGGATCCGACCTCGGATCCGAGCCGGCAATTCAAAAGCTTAGGCTCCGAGCTCCTAGCTCCTCCCTCTTACCCATAACCCCTTGCCAAGCCCTGACTGACCTCAGATTTCGTTTGCCGCTTCAAGTAGCTACGGATTCTAGAGCTCCTGGCGTTTGTTGAAGAAAGATAAGATTTTTTTGACTAAAAAAGTTTTGAAAATCTCTATTTTTGTTATTGATATTGTTAGTGTTGAATGTGTATAGGCTTTCCCCTCTCTCTTATTTAATAGTTCTCGGGTTTTTGCGTAGTTTGTTTGTGTGTGTGTTGTGTTAGGCCTTAGGGTTGTGATGTCTGAAGCCCATAAGGCTGTTTTCTCAATGTACCGAGTGTGGCCATAAGCTGTCCCCAGCGGATGGCCACACTCAGTGCATTAAATGCTTGGGGGTTGAACACCTGTCATCTGGTTGTACCATTTGTGCAGGGTTCAACCCCCCGGGCTTTGAGGGAGTGGAGGTCGAAGCTGGTGCTGGCGGGTATTTTACCTCCAGATACCGCTTCGGCCTCTGCCCCTTCCACTCAGCAACCTGTTGCTGTGGGTTCTCCCCCTCCGGCTGGGACTCAACCTCCCTCTAAGTTGCCGGAGGGGAAAGAGTCCTCTAGGGAGAGAGAGAAGGAGAGGCACAGGGAAAGGCACCACAAGCGGAGGGCCGAAACTTCCAGTTCGGCTCCTCCATCTAAGCGGGCCTCCCCTGTGCCTTCTAGCTTTCCTCCTCCTCGGCTCCACTCCCCTCGGTTCTCTCCTGGACCCGAGGAGGAGGAGGCTAGCCCTTCTAGGAGGTCTCGAGGCTCTCTAGGTCCGCCGGTGGCCTCCACCAGGTCAACTTTTTCCATGAGTGAAGCTGATATGGACCGGATGATGAGGAAATTCATCCAGGCCCAAATGCAAATGGGAGTGCTCCTAGCCCCCCCCCCCATCCGGGGGGGGCTTCAACCCCTTTTTTCGCCCCCTTGGCTCCTTCTCCGACCCATACCACGGGTTCGGAGCTGTTGGCGCCGGGCAGACTTGGATCCGGGGGTGGGTCGGATCCGATGGGTCGGCGCACCTCAGATCCGTCCCATCCCTTGAGTGCTTCGGGTACTTCGGACCCGACCTCTCGGAGCCGAGGGCCGAGCCTCGGATCCGAGGGAGCTGGTGTGTCTTCGGCTCTGTCCAGGTCGGAGCGCACCGGTCTCTCGGATCAGACTGTTTCGGCTCCGACTCCGATCCGTGCGTCAGATCCGAGTGGGGGTCGGCTCTCGGGGTTTAGAGAAGCTGGCTCCCCCTCGGCTTTCGACGTAGTGGAAAGGGCACTGTTGAGGACGTCCGGACCCCCGGTCCCTGCCACGGCTCCATCCCGCACTCTCTTGCAGTTGGGCCAGGCCCCCACCAGCCGGTCCCAGGGACAGCCCGCCTCGATGTCCCAAGTGGTTCCCTTGGAACATCCAACTGCTGAAGAGTACTCCTCGGACAGCCCCCCCGATGAAGTGCCTCGGAAGCGTAAGTGCAAAAGGAGGCACATGGACTCCCCAGAGTCCGTTACTGAAGACACAGACTTGGATGAAGGGGAAGGCTCCCCTAGGTCACCCCCTGAGGACGTCTCATTTGGAGACATTATGGAGATGTTAAGGATCAGGAGGGGGTGGTCTGCCCCCAAGGCTTCCTCGGACGAGTGTGTGTTCTTGGAGGCATTCGAGGCGGGCACTTCTACCTCTTGGGTGTCCCCTCCTGCTGACCCCCTGGTGGATCTTATTTCCATCAGAGCGTGGAAGGATCCGGACACCGTTGAGCCTATCCCTAAGCGCCCGGACCGCATCCTTTCCCCTCCGGCGGACCGCACTCACTGGAGCAAGGGCCCCCCAGTAGATGCCATGATGATGGCTGCAGCCACGAAGAGCGGATTGGCCCAGGAGAGTCCCTCCATGCATCCTCCGGGCAAGGAGTCCCGCTCGATGGATCGCATTGGAAAGCGAGTTTTCAGTTCAGCAACCTTCTCCTTGAGAGCGCTGAACTACATGGCACATGTCATTAGGATGCAGCGGGATCTGATTAAAGAATACGCTGCATCTCCCCGAGTCCATGTCGAGTGAGGATAAACAGGTATACTCCACCCGAATGGCCACTCTCAGATCAGTTTCCAATACATCTATGCGGCTGCTTTCTCATGCTACTGAGGGAGCCGCTAGAGCCAGCGGAGCAGGCCTAGTCATGAGGCGACAGGCCTGGCTCCGCCACTGTGATTTTGCAGAGCCCTTCAAGGCGACCTTCGCGAATGCCCCTTCTATGGTTCTGCCTTGTTTGGCAAGACTGTTCGAAACATTAGTCCAGAGCGAAAGGACGGAAGACGCTGTCTGCCGTCGAGTCCGCTTCTCAGCTCCCCAGAGGTCCTTCTCTAAGAACCAAAAGGGACAGAAGAAGATGTGGTTCCGGAAGTCGCAGCAGTCCCAACCTGCTCTGGATAACCAGTCCTTCCGTGGCAGAGGAGGACGGGGAGGTCGTCGTGCTAGAGGCAGGGGCTCCTGGCAACTTTGGGTCCAGAGAACCTTTCTCTGATAGACCCACGCAGCAGCCCTGAAGGGTTGCCCGGCTGTCCGTCTCTGGAGGCAGTCGGGGGGCGGTTTTCGAGGCACCTGACTTCTTGGGAGTCCATAACAACAGACAGTTGGGTGCTTCGTGTCATATCCAGAGGGTATTCAATTCCCCTATTCAAGGTTCCCAAATCTCGCAGCCTCCCAGATGTTCCACCCGACCAAAGGGAGGCGGCAGCTGTCGGAATCGAACAGCTGCTAGAAAAAAGAGCTATCCAGCGTGTCCCCCGAGATCAAACCGGATTAGGGTTTTACTCCAGGTTCTTTTTGGTGCCAAAGAAAACGGGGGACCTAAGACCAATATTAGACCTTTCCCAGCTGAACCTGTCAGTAACCAAGCAAAAGTTCCGGATGGTCACCCTGCAATCTATACTTCCCCTCTTGAGGGAGAACGACTGGATGTGCTCCATAGACCTCAAGGACGCGTACTACCACATTTGGATGGACAGACGATCCAGAAGGTTTCTTCGCTTCCGGCTGGGAGCCAGTCATCATCAGTTCAGGGTCCTCCCCTTTGGTCTCACCTCAGCCCCCAGGGTGTTCACCAAGGTGCTAGCGGTGGTAGCGGCCCACCTGAGGCTCCAGGGATTACAGGTCTTTCCATACCTGGACGACTGGCTCCTGACGGCATCATCAAGGCATCTTCTGTGCTCAGCCAGGGATTACTTTCTTCAACTAGCCCCAAGGCTGGGCATCACGATCAACTGGGAGAAATCTTTACTGCACCCCACACAAGTTATAGATTTCATAGGAGGAAGACTAAACACCAGATCAATGCGAGCCTTCCTCACTCCAGACAGAATTGCCAACCTGAAGTGTCATGTGACAGCGGTCCTGCAACCATCTCCAACTGCAGCTTCGGTCCTGAGGGCCCTAGGTTCTATGGCGGCAGCTATTCCGCTTCTCATTCATGCTAGTTTACGCATGCGGGTTCTTCAATGGACCCTTCAGGTTCAGTGGTCCCCTCTTTGTTCCTCTCTCAACGCTCCGATTGCGGTCAGCAAGGCGTGCAGGGACTCCCTTCTTTGGTGGCTTCTTTCTCCGGAGCCCCTGGCAGACCTTTTTGTGCTGCATTTCCCCGAGCCACAGTGACCACGGACGCTTCTTGCCTCGGGTGGGGGGGGCATTCTGCGGGAAAGAGTGTCCAGGGCACGTGGAATCCCACAGAGACGTCATTGCATATAAATGTCCTGGAAATGAGGGCGGTGCTCCTAGCGTTGCAAGCACTTCACCACGTTCTTCCTTCTGGGACTATTGCGATTCAGACAGACAACATGTCGGTAGTCTGGTATATCAACAAACAGGGAGGAACCAGGTCTTACCCCCTTTGTCGAGAGGCCATGAGAGTCTGGGAATGGGCAATTTCCACCAAACGCTTTCTGGTAGCAACGCACATTCCGGAAAGTCCAACATCCTTGCGGACAAGCTCAGTCGCACCATTCTTTCTCCACACGAGTGGTCTCTCAATCCTCAAGTAGCGAAGAAGATTTTTGCCGTTTGGGGGCAACCCTGTTGCGATCTTTTGCCTCTCCCTCAAACGCCAAATGCGACAATTTCTTCGCTCTGCTTCCCCCACCAGGGGAGTTCCCGAGAGATGCTCTGGTGCATGCTTGGCCTCCCGGTCTCCTTTATGCCTACCCTCCACTTCCTCTGATGCAGAGGCTTCTGCAGAAAGCCAACAGTTTGGGGAGCAGAATGATTCTCATTGCCCCGTTCTGGCCTCGTCAACCTTGGTTCCCCTTCGTATGGTCTCACAAAATCAATCCACCCTGGATTCTGGATCCAATTCCGGATCTCATCTCCCACCCTCTGGGAATGTCGGTTCCCAATCTGCGCACCCTGAAGTTGACAGCTTGGCTGCTCCAGTTCCATCCTTAATTGAGACTCCCGGTATCTCATCACCGGTCAAGGCCATTTTAGTGGCAGCTCATAAACCTTCCACCAGGCAGGTTTATCGGAGTAAATGGAAGAGATTCTCTATTTGGGCGGTACAGAGAACTTTGGATCCTTTCTCGGCACCTATGTCAGCGGTGCTGGATTTTTTAACAGACCTCTTTCATCAAGGGGCTAGTTCTTCCACGATTAAGGTACAATTGGCAGCTATCTCGCATTATCACATTGGTCATGACACAGCTCCCCTTATGACGGCGAAATTATGCAAAACATTTCTCAAAGGGGTTTTTGTTGAGGCCTCCAGTCAAGGAGGTTGTACCACCTTGGGACTTGTCTTTAGTTCTGCAAGCCCTTACTGCTCCTCCCTTGAGCCTGCAGCTTCTACAGATTTAAAGTACCTTTCCTGGAAGACTGCCTTCTTGGTAGCTATCACTTCAGCCAGAAGAGTGTCTGAGCTTCAGGCTCTATCGTCACGCCTTACCTTTCTTTCTTCCCTGATAGGGTGTGCCTCAGGACCAATCCATCTTTTCTTCCGAAGGTCTCTTGAATCAATATTAACCAATCAATTAATTTACCTGTGTTTTTCCCAAGTACTCAAACAAAGGAGAATACAAATTGCATTCCTTGGATGTTCATAGACAATTACGTTTTTATATTCACAGAACAGCTGGTCACAGGAAATCAGATCAGCTGTTCGTCTCCTTTGCTAAATTTGCTCTGGGTAAAGCAGTATCTAAAGTCACACTATCTAAGTGGATTGCTAATTGTATTCTGCAGGCATATGACACTTCAGGTAGACCTGCTCCTCAGAGGGTTACGGCTCATTCTACTAGGGCAGTTTCCACGCCGCCGCCTTTAAGTCCCGTGTATCATTGGATGATATCTGCTTGGCAGCTACTTGGGCCTCGCCTCATACTTTTATTTCTCATTATAAGGTGGATGTTGTTTCTAGAGGAAGAGCATCCTTTGGCTCAGCGGTGCTCGAAACATCCTTCCATGACGGCCGCCCAAGATTCAGGTAGCTAGGGACTCTGTCCCACAGGTTGCAGGCGAATGGAGTCTGCCTACTTCAGATTTAGAAGTTATGTACTCACCATAACGTTCCATCTGAGTAGGTGACTTCATTCGGATGCAACCATCCCCCCCTCCATCCCCCTGACCTTTATAGAGCGAGTATTTATGCTGTTTTAGTGTACTGTAGTCAGTATTTTGAGGCAAACTCAATCTGAGGTCAGTCAGGGCTTGGCAAGGGGTTATGGGTAAGAGGGAGGAGCTAGGAGCTCGGAGCCTAAGCTTTTGAATTGCCGGCTCGGATCCGAGGTCGGATCCGATACCCACAGGTTGCATCCGAATGAAGTCACCTACTCAGATGGAACGTTATGGTGAGTACATAACTTCTAATTTTAGAAGTGGCAAGGAGGTTCCAAAAAAGTTTCAAACCAGTAACATGCACAACAAGTTTGAAGGGCTATTAAAGTGACCTTGTGACCCTTTCTCTTCCAGAAAGTATGAATTTCCATTTTTCTCCTTTGCAACAGATAGTGTCTGACAAATGGGTTTGGGAAGCCATTCATCGGGGTTGGATTGCAGTGGGTGGAAAGTCCTCCTTTCGGGGGGGGAGGGGATCTTTCTTCATCCTGTAGATCAGTGTATGTTGTTTCCACCTGTTCATCACATGCAGTTCCAAGGAGTGATAGAACCAGTGCCTCCTTCCCAGGTGGGGAACGGGTTAGATTCAAGGATTTTCCTTTTTCCAAATAAAGAAAATGCATGGTGACCAGTTCTGGACCTTTCTTTCCTAATTCTGTGTGTGATTGGAGCCCAAATTCAAAATGTCTCTTCACAGCCTGTTGCCTCCTCTTCCTCTCTGTTTGCTGGTAACACTTGACTGAGATACTCCTCACATTTCTGTTCATCCAGACTTCAGGTGTTTAAGGTTTTGTGTTTGGATCACATTATCAGTTCTTTCCCCTACCCTTTGGACTATTAAGTGCACCAAGAGTTTTCACAAATTAAGCTCCAGCTGTAGCTCTTTGCAGGTTACAAGGTATCCAGATTTTGCCATTTTTAGTTGACTTACTTATCTTTGCAGAGTCTTTCAAAATGTCTGGAATCTCTCCCTTGGGCGAGAGATCTCGCACATGTTGGGATTCCAAGAGAACGTTTGAAAGTCTTGACTCCCTCGCACAGGATTGTGTTCCTTGAATGTTGACTAGACACCTCAGTTCAAAGAGCTTTTCTTCCACGGGGGAAAAAAATGGATCTTTAGATCCATTTCTAAGTTTTTTTCCAATCCAACATCCGTTACTGCGAAGGGAATTCTTCCAGATTTTGGGTCTCATGGCATCTGATTCTCATGATACCCCAGGAAGACTCCACATGAGAAAGGCACAGTAGTATCTGAAGTCTTTGTTCGCAGCGTCGACACCCTTCATCTTTTCAGATCCTAGTACCGGGGTTTGTCCAAAGAGAAATCCCTTAGTGGATACAACAGATATCCTTAAATCAAGTTATTCCTTCTTTCTCCCTACTGCAAAGCAGTCAGTCACCACAGGTGCTTCAGACTTTGCTTAGGGAAACAGTTTCAGGAGAGAGATAAGTGTAAGGGGTGCTGGATGCCAAGAGCAGATGCAAGCACTTAAATTAAGTAGATGCTTGACCTGATTAAGGCACACAATTCCCTGAACTATCTTTGGTACCTGGGACCTCTTAAAGGAGTTAGACAATAACATATAGCTAAGGCTACTTACAGCAGTCATCATTCGAGCATCTGGTGTTGTGATAAATTCATCTTGCACAGCTGTGCTTTTTGTGACCTAACTGCTTGTTTATAAAATGTCAAACATGTCCATACCTTTACTAGTGACCATTTTCGTGGAAGTTTTACTCCTGTCACAGTTGTGGGCATTTTATGATCTGCTTTGAGATTTGAAAATAACTTTTACTGTTAAATTGTGTGGTGAGGGCAACATTTCATTGTTGAATCAATTTAGAAGTTAATTTTTATGTAAAAGTAAGATAGCTATAGGTTTGCATATAGTTCGTAGATTTCCTCACTAGTCTAGAGAAAAAGTTTTTTTATTCAGGCATGTCTAAGGGTCAGCTTCCAGTGTTCTCTCCTGTCTAGCTGCTGAATTATCTTGGGGCAATGTAGCATTTGCCTAATGTACACAGACAACCCTCTCCTCCTACCACCCAACACTACAACCTGTGAGAGATGCACTTATCTAGCCAAACCGGAGGTAATGCTCTCTGCAACCAAGACTGAACTTGACAGTCAAGAGAAGTTGAACACTTGCACCACACCATACTTGTCACATAGTCCCACTAAACCTACACCACCATAATCCACACACAAACTCTAAAACATTTGCAGGGGCTCTCGGTAATAATCTGCTCAAGCAACAGATACCTCCAAAGCAGAAACGCAAGCAACCTCCACCCCAACACAAACCAAATGACAGCCCACAGACTGTGTGCCACTCAGCCACAACCCATAAAGCAAAACAAGCGTACCCAGCACACTAGTCATAGGTGACTCTCGTCAGGCACACTAATGTCCACTCTCCAGGCTAAACAAGGATACTGTTAGCTGCCTGTTTGGGGCCAGGATCCGCCACAACCCACGCACTCAGGTCACTACAAGTACAAATGACTCATTATCCATGTTGGTGTGAATGACCTGAGACGTACCTCCCTGGACTAAATGTAGAGAGACATGGAAGAGCTCTCCGATCTTGTAGCCCAGGCAGGTATGACCCTAGCCCTGAGTAGCATCCTGTCATTGCCCCGAATCATACAGCAGTGCAAGGACAAAATGATTGACTTCAGCAGTTGGCTAAGCTTCTGGTGTTGACAAACCACAATGCTTTGCCAGAGATGGGACTGCACCTGTCACCCCTGGAATTCCAAATACTGGCTAAGGCTCTTGCCGTCTCTACAGTGCCTTTTTTAGGCAAGGGTTCAAATGACAAATTCACCACCGTAACAGGCAAGCAAAAACTGAGGGCAATGCTGCTCGATGCTTGAAGTCGGTCTCAAAATGCACCTCGAGGCACTCCTTAAAATGGAGAAAATAGATGTCTGTGCAGTGACTGAGAACCTGGTTCAAAGCTCCAGAGCACCCCTGCATTACTAGGCTATAGCTCATACCACACTTTTCATTCACCTAACCTGGACCAGAACACCAAAGGTGGAGGTGTCCATTTTCATTAAGGATATCCACACCTCCAGGCTAGCTGCTCAGCATAATGCATCCAAGGTTATCCAAGTGCAACTAACTCTGGGCAGAACTACAATCCAAATTGTAGCTTGCTACAGATCCCCTTACAATGCCCCAGGATTCCCACTCTTCTTTTGCTCAACGGTTTCTGGAATTCATAAATTCCAATGCCCTGGATCAATTTATCCACATCCCCACCAGGGGCAACAATATTCTAGACCTAGTCATTACCAACATGAGTGACTGGTGGTCCACACCTGAAGTCAACTCCTCGTTGGCCAGATCCGACCATAAGCTAATCACCCTAGATATCCACATTCCGCCCCCACCCCCAATTAAGGAAACTAGTGTTAAAAATTTCTCCAAAGCCAGTTTCATGCTTAAGACAGAAGTGGCTAACTTCATGACACCCTTGCAGATGGGCAGAATAGTTACGACTGAATCCTACACACATGCACTCTATAAGCATTTACATGAGTGCATGGATCGTGCTGTTCTCTTCCAAAAAATAAAGAAGCCACTCTGGTGGTCCCTTGCCATAAACTCTACAACAGAAGGAAGAAACTGTTGCAAGAGTAAAAATCCGACGAGTGGAGGAGCTCCCTGGTCAGCTTCCGTAAGAAGTGGAGATCCTTTATAAGATCCTCCAATGCTAGCTATGAAAACAAAACTGCCACTGGTTCTAGGGACAGCCACAAAGCATTCTATAGCTATGTGAAGAATCTCAATGGCAACACCCAGATCTGCTCAGAGTTGCAGCACAACGGTATGAAAATTACAGAACCAACTGATATTGCCAACATCCTGGCAGATCAGTTCAGTGCTAACTTTACCCCCCCCCCCCCCAAAAGGGCCCATGTCTATACAGGAAGAATGCACAGTCCCTGTAATCACAACTGTGCAGGTAAAAGCTGCACTGTCTAAAGCTAAAAACACAGCATCCATGGGAATGAACAACATCCCAGGCTGCGTTTTGCACGAACTTCAGAACGAGCTGGGTCCCCACCTAAGCACCATGTTAAATCAAAGCCTCACGTCAGGCTTTGTGCCCACTGAATGGAGCACAGCAACAATTATCCCACTCCACATAGGGGGAGCCACCACTGATCTCGGGAATTATCTCCCTATTAGCCTGATTGAGCCTGGTCTGCAAGGCCATGGAACGTATAATCATGGAACTCTTAAACAAAGACATTGGTAACTCCAAACTCTCTACCCGACCCAGTCTAGGTTTGTGGAAGGCAGATCATGCCTCCTGTACCTAATCGACTTCTTTGAGGCAGTCGCCAAAGCCGTAAACGAGGGTAAGGTGGTTCATACAGCTTATCTTGACCTTGCCAAGGCTTTCGACAGCATCCCCCATTCTGGAATTATAGCATAACTCACTAAACTGGGGATAAATCCCTACGTCACAAGATTGGTTGCCAACTGGTTCACTGACAGAACCCACACTGTAAAGGTTGTAGACTCAAAATCCGACTTCAAACCAGTGACGAGTGGAGTACCACAGGGTTCAGTCCTTGGACCTCTCCTGTTTTGCTATCTACTAATCTGAAGTGCAGGCTAACACAGAAGGCCTTTGGCTAACCAAGTTTGCAGATTACTGCAAACTAGGAGTCCCCAAATGATGTGGATATCCTACAGAAGGGCCTCACTGAGGCAAATGCCTGGTGTCAGAGCCATGACCTCAAGCTCAGTGCCAAAAAGTGCATTGTCATCCCCTTTGGTAAAAATCTCTGTACCCATGAACTACCACATAGGTGGCAGTCTGCTTAATGCCGAATGTGTGATGAGAGACCTTGGGACCCAGGTGGACAGTACACTCCTTTTGATCACATCGCCACAGTAGTCAGGAAATCCTATGTGGCACACATCACAGAAGGGTTCTCATCCAGGAAAAGAGGTCCTTGTTCCCCTCTACTCGACACTCATTAGACCCATTAGAGTACAAATGCCCCTTTTGGAATGTACCTCACAAGACATCTGCAGCAGCTGGAAAGGCCACAGAAGTACCTCACAAAGAGGATTACTGGCCTCAGACAGGTGCCCTACACTGACTGTCTCAAAAAATCCAGCTTTCCTCCATAGGATATTGCCTGCTCTGAGGTAATCTCTGCCTTGCATATGAAGCTACGTCAAAACCAGACCTGTTGGACATGCTACACCTAAAGAAATCCCAGTCCCTCCGTGCTACACTCTCTAGGGACCTAAACCTTGTCACCACAATAAACAGGACATGCTCGAGGGATAGAGTCCTGTCCCAGAGACTTCCCATACTCTGGAACAAGCTACCCATCTATGTCAAGCAAAGTTCCTCATTGGCACTCTTCAAGAAAATTCTTGAGTGGATGGGAAATAGGAAATGCACCCCAGGGATCACTTCTGTGGCTGTGCTCAACAGCGGCACAGGAAAATAACTTTCTTGGGTGATGTAAGCCAGGGAACCTTGTTGGTTAGGCTTACTTAGGCCCTTGGGCCATTAGCCTAGTGCCTACATATGAACTAGGTATGCAGTCCAGGAGACCATTGAGGAACCTGTCACATGTTCTCAGTTGTCCCAAAGCACCATCTAGTTAAGTGATTTGCTCAAGGTCACACACAATAGGCAAATGAAGATTTAAGGATTCCAGCCATGTACTCCACATAAGAAGCATAACATTTCAGCACTTTAGTCCTCTCTGCAAACTGCCAGATGAGAAGGTTTCTACCATAACCTGTTCAAAGTTAAGTACCCATATGAGTACTTCATGTACAAGTTGCACTGTTTTTGATTAGAGGCCTTGAAGAGGTACCATGCAAAGATTAGTTTGCACTGCATTAAAGAAATGCTCAGAATGAAAACTACACTAGGCAACACTCTCTCCATAGTCTTCTTTCGGCTTTTCCCGGTTAGGGGTCGCCACAGAGGATCACCTGTCTGCTCAGGATTGGCAGTGGAGTTTTACGGTGTCGAGTTGCCAGCCCGGCGCCCAACCTTCCACAGAAGGCACACACACACCTAGGGCCAATTTGGAGTGTCCAATCTACCTACAGCATGTGTTTGGGATGTGGGAGTAAACTGAGGCGACCACAGGGAGGACATGCAGACTCCACACAGAAGGCACCCCAGCCGGAGATTGAACCGGAGAACCTCTTGCTGTGAAGTGACAATGCTAACCACTGCACCACCGTGGCCACCACCCATGCAGCCATTTAGCATTAATGCACTCTAAATAGAAACAAAAACAAAAGCTACACCATTAAAAATATTTTCCTACAGTGAACACTGTAGTAACTTGTGTAATTTAATAGAAGATGCAGCATACAGTGTAACAAAAATCTTCATGGCTGTAGTTTTTGGTACTGAAGACAACAGATGTTCATCGTGTTACCCTGCTGCAGTCATCACACTTGGGTTATCCTGCCGTCAAGCAGTCCCGCAGTCTGCCGGAATTCCAAAGTCTTGGTCCGGTATCGGTTGCTGTCGCTTCTTCCCTGACATCAGTGCGCCAGGGGTATATATAGTGCAACCAACGCCATTTTCTTCAGTCTTTCTTGCCGCGTGGTGCCCGAAGCAGAAGCAGTCTGCATGTGCCGGTCGGCCGACTCCTGAGATTTTCAAATTCGAATTTCAGACCGAAGTCTTCTGTAAAGCTAAGTACCACTTTGGGGAAACTTTTCTTGCCTCAGACCGATGTCAGAAAAAGTTAACAGTTGTATTTCTTGTGGGAAGCAAATACCTCCTAAGGATTTTCATTCTTATTGCATACCTTGCCTAGGCCCAGACCACAACGTCACTTCTTGTCTGTTTTGTGCTAGGTTTAATGAGTTTACTATTAAGACGCTTTGATTTCGCACGACACTACGGTAGGAAATTTAACTACACCATGCCGTCGGAGCAACCGACTACCGGCGTGCACAAAAAACGCAGGGATAAGGACGGACAGCCCAGGCCTAAGCCAGACTCGCAGGCCTCTGCTGATCTGGTCTCCGGTCCTCCGGTCCTCAGTGAGGCTCCGACGCAGCCCCTGACTACCGCAGATCTGGAACCCGAGACCGCTACAGAAATTTTGGCGGAAGACACCAGGCCGACGCAGCCATTTAGTTCAGGCCCTTCCGACGACCTTGCTTCAAAAGACGCCGGTGCTACAGAAACGCCACCGGTTTCTGAAGGTGTTTTCAGACCGACTCTCGCCATTAAAACGTTTTCTAAGTCGAAGACTCCTACTAAATCTAAAATGACTGCACTTCAGTCTCCTGTTCAAGGCCCCATGCCTAAGAAACAGATGCTCAAAATGGCTGAAGATTTGATTTCTTTAATCAGGGTTTCCCAGCCCCCTCCTGACAAAAGGCCTAGACAAGAGGAAGATAATGCATCCTCTGAACAACTGTCCATTTCTTCAGACTCCTCTGAGGACCAAGATTATTCCTTCTCTCCTTATGAAGATTCTGATGCTGAGGACTCTATTCCCTCAGCTTCTCCTCCTGAAGACTACTCTTTTGGGGAAACTTTACACACTGAGGGAACATTTTCACTGGGAAGGTCAGGACTACTCTGACTCGAAGAAAAGGCTCAGTTTCTTTTACTCCCCCAACACAGACCACTTGCCATCCCACCAGTTTTAGACGTTGTGGATGATGTTTATTTAGAATCCGGTTTGAACCCAGACTCTCTACCTCCTGCTCCGGCTAAGCCTGACAGGTACTGTGGAGTGCCTGATTCCCACAAATTTCTTTACAAAAGCCCTGCAGCTGACCCAGAGACTATCTCCCAGGGTCCCAAGGGGGCTAAGGCTTCTATGGCTAAAAACCTAGTACCTTCTGAGAGGGATTCCAGAGCACTAGACAGGTGGGGGAAAAAGATTTACACCTCAGCCACACTAGCTATGAGGGCACTGAACTGCCAATTTCACATGCTTAAATATCAGCAATTCCTAATCTCTCAGTTAAAGCAAAGAATGACCACTCTCCCTCAACAATCTGAATTGAAAGTAGTACAGGATCTGTTGCACGCCACTGTGCAGGTGGGCAAACACACCTTAAAATGTGGGTTTGATTCTTTGGAGGCCTCCTGCAGAGCAGTTGTCACTGGGTCTGTTATACGTAGGCATGCTTGGTTAAAGGAACAAACTCTGCCTGATCATGTTAAAGCGAAATTACTAGATGCTCCCTTACAGCAGGATGTGCTTTTTGGAGTTAAAGCAGAAGAAGTTTTAAAGAAAATGGAGGATAAGGCAAAATCTATGCAGACAGTCAAGGATTTCCTACAGGTACAAACCCCTCGCTTCAGCAGAAACTGGCCAACAAAAAATTGGTCCTTTCCAGCCACTGACAGACCACAGAGGGGTAAATACAGATGACCAAGGGGCAGAGGGCAACCACAAGCCCAGTATAAGCCTAGCCAGTGGGGCACTACAACACAGAAGGGAGGAGAAGACAGGTCTCAATCCACCAGAAGGCAAACTCAGTGACTTGCACCTCATCTGGCCAAGCAATACTCTGTTGACAGCCCCCTTGGGGGGAAAACTCGCACTTTTTGCAGACAACTGGCACAGTGTCACAAAGGACAAATGGGTCCTAGACATAATTTCACGAGGGTATAGATTCCATTTCCACACCTTGCCAATGAAGAGGAATGCCAAACCTGCCACAAAATCAATGGGCAGAGGCACAAAAGCAAATTACAGCTCTCATGGACTTGAGCCATTCAGCTGGTACCTACTCGAGAGCAAGGCCAAGGACTTTATTCAAGACTCTTTCTAGTGCCCAGAAAGGACGATGCCTGGAGACCAATTCTGTACCTTTCAATTCTAAACGCCTTCTTACAAGTACCCAAATTCAAGATGCTAACTCTACAGCAGCTACTTCCCATGTTGGGCAAGGAAGCATGGCTAGTAACATTGGACCTCAAGGAGGCATACCTGCATGTATGTCCCAGTCAAAGTTGCAGAAGATACCTCCATTTCATTGCAGGTTCAACCCATTACCAATTCTCTGCACTGCCCTTTGGCTTATCTACTGCGCCCAGAGTCTTCACAAAATGCCTGGCACCAGTAATTGCATACTGCAGACAGAGGAATTCAAATATTTCCATACCTGGGCGACTGCCTCATCCAAGCAGAAAGCAAAGACATTCTCCTACATCATCTGGCCTTTGTAAAGCATCTGCTAAACTGTCTGGGGTACACAGTAAACGAAAAGAAGTCAAAACTAGTACCCTCAAAAAATGACATTCCTGGGTGCCAGCTTGGATACAACTGTCCAGAAGGCTTATCTTACGCCAGACAAGCAACTACAACTGACTCAATATTTTAGGACAATGGCAACAAAGACCCAATTAACTGCAAGAAAATTTCTGCAGACTTTGGGCTTCATGGCAACTTGCATACTAATACCATTTGCAAAGCTGCATATGAGGAAATTACAGTGGTACCTAAAAAGCGTATAGTCTCAACACAGCCACAGCTTGGACACTGATATCTCTCATCCCTTGCCTACAACAGGAATTTCTGTGGTGGTCACAGGCATGTCACCTCAACAAGGGTCAGCCTTTCACCTTGCCCCCAGCCAGGCAAACTATCACAACAGATGCTTCAGATTACGCCTGGGGGGCACACATGGCAGGACAATGTATTCAAGGCCTATGGACTGCAGATCAAAGAAATCTGCACATAAATCAAAAAGATGCTAGATGTACAGAAAGTTCTGACAGCCTTCAAGGATCTCTTACATCCAGGACAACTTGCAATAAAGACGGACAACACCACAGTAATGTGGTACACAAACAAGGGGGTACACATTCCTACTCTCTATGCAGGCAAGCAATGATCTTATGGAACACAGCTGTGGCTTACCAAGTTCAGTTGCAAGCTCCATTCCTGCCAGGACAGAACACATTGGCAGGCAACCTCAGCAGAAACATCAAGGATCCCCACGAGTGGAAACTAGATCCACAAATATTTGCAATGATAACTCAAAAATGGGGCCTTCCAGACGTAGACCTGTTTGCCAGTCCTCAAAACTATCAACTAACAAAATTTTGTACAAGGACATTTCACTATCAAGCTTGGAAAGTGGACGCTCTTTCTGTTGGAAAAACCTGACAGTATATGCCTTCCCTCCATTGCCTCTCCTCACAAAGGTGGTTCTGAAAGTCAAAAAGGAGAGACCAAGACTGATTCTCATAGCCCCAGACTGGCCACGCCAGCACTGGTACCCACTATTGAGAAATATGGCCCACAGCCCACCAGGGATATTGCCTCAAATCCCCCATTTGCTCACGCAACAAAACAATCAGATTCTTCACAGCCAGCTCAAAACGTTAAATCTGGCTGCATGGCAAATCAACTAAACATACAACCAGCACCTCTTTCCCAAGCAGTTCTGGATGTTATTCTGGAAGCCAGGAGGCCAAGCACCAGGAAGGCTTACTCGGACAAATGGAAAAGGTTTTGTGCCTGGAACCAAGCTAAAGACCAAGACACAATTCAGCCTCACATTCTACAGTAAGCTAATCACCCTTAACATTCGCTTCCCACCCTCACCCCCCAGTAAAGAAACCACCATAAAAAACTTCTCCAAAGCCAACTTCATGCTACTCAAGTCAGAAGTGACAAACTTCATGACACCCATGCAGACGGGAACTGAAAGTTCAACTGCTGAATCCTACACTAAGGCACTGTACGAGCACATCCACTCATGCATGAATCGTGCCATCCCAAGTAGAACCAAAATGCTCTCATCCAAAAAAAGGAAGCCAATCTGGTGGTCCCCTGCCATAAACCAACTTTACAACAAAAGGAAGAAACTTTTGCAGAAAAGAGGAAAATCCCAGGATGCAAAAAACTCCCTTACTAGCCTCAGTAAGAAACTGAGGTGCCTCATAAAATCCTCCAAAGCTAGTTACGAAATTAAAATTGCCAAAGATTCCAAAGACAACCACAAAGCATTCTGTAACTGTCAATCTAAATGGCAATGCTCTGATCTGCTCTGAGCTAAAACAGAATGGCATTAAATATACTGATCCGAGGGATATTGCCAATATCCTGGCAGATCGATTCAGTGCCAACTTCACCCCCTAAATGGCCCATCTCAATACCGGAAGATTGCCAAATTCCAGTAATAACGGCCACACGGGTACAAAATGCCCTCTCTAAAGCCAAGAATACAGCATCCAGGGGACCAGATGACATCCCGGGCTGTGTACTACATGAACTACAATATGAACTGGCACCTCACCTAAGTGTCATGTTTAATCATAGCCTCACCTCAGGTTTCGTGCCCACTGAGTGGCGCAGAGCTACAGTTATCCCAATCCACAAGGGGGGATCCACCTTGGATCCCGGAAACTACCGTCCCATCAGTCTGACAAGCCTTATCTGCAAGGCCATGGAGCGTATTATCATGGAACTTATAAACAAAGCCATTGGCAACCTTCAAACACTGGACCCCACCCAGTTTGGGTTTGTGAAAGGCCGATCTTGTCTCCTGAACCTGATTGACTTCTTTGAATCAGTCTCCAGAGCCATGGACAAGGGTAAGGTGGTCCACACAGCCTATCTAGACCTTGCCAAGGCCTTTGACACCATCCCCCACTCTGGAATCATAGATAAATTTACTAAGTTGGGCATTAATCCCTGTCACCCAATGGGTTGCTAAATGGCTTACTGATGGAACCCACACTGTAAAAGTAGCCGACTCCAAATCCAGCTCCAGACAAGTGGAGTACCTCAGAGTTCAGTCCTGGGGCCGCTCTTGTTTGGCATCTACTTCTCTGAAGTACAGGTCAACACTAAGGGACTCTGGCTAACAAAGTTTGCAGATGACTGCAAACTGGGAGCCATTATTGAATCCCGAAATGATGTGGATACTCTACAAAAGGGCCTTACAGAAACAGATGCTTGGTGCCAGAGCCATGGGCTCAAGCTCAATGCCAAGAAATATATCGTTATCCCCTTTGGGAAAAAAACATGCATCTATGAATTACCATATAGGTGGCAGTACACTAAACACAGTGTGATAAGAGACTTAGGGACACAGGTGGACTGTGGTCTCACCTTCGATAACCACATTTCCACAACAGTCAGGAAATCCTATGTGGCACACCTCATCACGAATGGCTTTTCATACAGAAAAAAGGAGGTCATTGTCCCACTGTACTCATTCCTCATTAGACCCATTATAGAATAAAACGCCCCATTTGGTATGTACCTCTCAAGACATCTGCAACAACTGGAAAGGCCTCAGAAATGCCTCACTAAAAGAATCACAGGCCTAAAGCAGATGCCCTACGCTGACCGCCTTAAACTCCAGCTATACTCAGTCGCATATAGTCTACTCAGTGGCGATCTCTGCTTAACATACAAGGCCATGTCAAACCCAGAGCTGTTGGACATGCTACACTTAAAGAAATCCCAATCCCTCAGAGCTACACGCTCCAGAGATCTAAACCTTGTCATCACAATAAACAAAACATGCTGGAGGGATAGGTTCCTGACCCAGAGACTCCCTAGACTCTGGAATAGATTGCCCATACATGTCCAGCAGAGTGCCTCTTTGGACCTCTTCAAGAGGAACCTTGACGATTGGATGGGAGAAAGGAAATTCATCCTATGGATCACGTCAGTCGCCCTGCTAGACAGGAGTCCAGGAAAGTAAATTAATGTGGGAAGAAATAGCCAGGGAAATATGGCTAGGCTTGTATAGGCCCTAGGGCTGATAGCCTAGTACCAACCTATGAACCTAAGTATTTAGCTGAGATGTTGCACAAAGGACTTTCTTTCTCCTCCATTAAAATCCATGCTTCAGCTCACTACAACACGGATCCACCTTTATTTTCACATCCCCTTCTAAGGCAGTTCCTCAGAGGGTCAAAAAACATTAGACCACCCAGGAGAGCTCCTACACCTACATGGGACCTCAATTTTGTTCTGGAAAAACTAACACTGCCTCCATTTGAACCAGCTTTCTCTGCAGATCTTCAGTTCCTATCAAAACCTGCCCTGCTCCTAGCAATAACTTCAGCTAGAAGAGTCTCAGAGCTACAGGCACTAATGGGAGTGGAACCTTTCCTCATTTTTCATTAAGACAGAGTTTCTCTACAAACTAATCCTTCCTTTATGCCTAAGGTAGTTTCCAGTGTAGCTTTAAATCAAACCATCCACTTACCCACCTTCTTCCCAAATCCACAGAACAAAGGTGAGAGACTCCTGCATTCCTTGGACATTCACAGGCAACTTTGTTACTACTTGGACAAAACTAAGGCTTTCAGAAAATCTGACCAGCTCTTTGTATCCTATGCTACAGCTACTCAAGGGAAGGCTATATCAAAGCAAACAATTTCTAAATGAATAGGTCATTGCATACGTTTCTGCTATACTCATCATGGGAAACCAGTTCCTGCTACCATTAGGTCCCACTCTACCAGGGCAACCGCTACCTCTACAGCCTTTCTAAGGGGGGTTCCAACCATGGAGATTTTAGAAGCTGCAACTTGGAGTTCAGTACACACCTTTACCAAACACTATCACTTACCTTTTTACTCTAAGACCAGGGCGGGCTTCGCCACTGCAGTTCTGCAGGGCCTTATAGCCTCCACTAACCCTCTGATACCTCCCCCCTTCCTTTGCTTTGGGATTCTACCAAAGTGTGATGACTGCAGCAGGGTAACACGATGAACATAGTACAGTTTTGTACCTACCATAAATGTAGATGTTAGAGTGCTCACCCTGCTGCAGTCCAGGTTACCCTCTGATCTACTGGCTAAAAGGGATTTCATGTTTGGGCAGAGGTTACTCAATTTGGTACTAATTTCTGATCACCTTTTTGGGGGCACTTGACATCTGGGACAAGAAAAACTGAAAAAAATGGCGTTGGTTGCACTATATATACCCCTGGCGCACTGACATCAGGGAAGAGGTGACAGCAACCGACGCCGGGCCAAGACTTTGGAATTCCGGCCAACTGCGGGACCGCCTGACAACAGGATAACCCAAGTGTGATGACTGCAGCAGGGCGAACACTCTAACATCTACATTTATGGTAGGTACAAAACTGTACTTTTTCTTGCAAGTTCTGTACAGTAATTTTGCATTTAATATATTAAGGTTTCTAGTAGCCCTGCTAATGTGTAGGCTATTTGTCAGAATATTTGCTAATTGTTATAGAAAGATAAGGGAGGAAATTGCAACTTTAGTGAAACAGGCTTTTCAGTTTTCTGTTTTAACTAGGCCCTGTTCCTATAATATGAATTAACATACAGAATAAGGCATTTAATTTTTTGTTTACCTGCATACACTTTTAAAAGTGGTGTATTGTACTTATGATGGTGCCTAGCTCCTTCAAAAAAATAGTTCCATCAGTAGATAATCTACCCAGTGAAAGTGCCAAGATGTCCTTCAAGAATGCAACTGCAGTCATAACATATGGGTTGTCCTGCCTCAGACAGCCCTCGGTCGGCCGGATTCCAAAGTCTGGGTCCGACGTCGGCTGATGCCGCATTTCTCTCCGACGTCAGAGCGGCTGGAGTACATAAGCATCAGCCGACGCCATCTTCTTCAGTCTTTCTTGCCGTGCGGTGCCCGAAGCAGAAGCAGTTCGCAAGTGCCAGTCGGTCAGCTCCTGTATTCTTCGAATCCGAAGTCATCAAAAAAGCTAAGTACCCCGTTGGGGACCCTTTCTTGCCTCAGCCGATGTCAGAAATTACTGAAAGTAAATAATTGTTTGTCTTGTGGTAAACAAATACCTCATAAGGATTTCCACTCTTACTGCCCTCCCTTGCCTTGGCCCAGACCACGACGTCTCTGCCTGTGCCGCCTGTGCTCGCTTTAACAAGCGCACTCTCAGGCGCCAGGCGGAGTTCGCTGAAGACTTTTTCGGCGATAAATTTGATTATACGATGCCGTCGGAACAACCGACAATGCAGACTCCTAAGAAACAAAGACCGGGACCGACATCCTCGGCCTGCGTCTTCCACCAACACCACGCCAGAATTAACCGCGAGTGCTCCGGTTCCCTCTGAGGTGGTTATTCCACCGCTCCGAACCGAAGACACCGCATTACCGATACCTCCGATACCGGAGGCCACTCCGCCAGTTATTGACTTTCCTCCGGATACTGAAACCGAGGAAATGCCCGAGACCATTGCTGTGGATAAGGTCACTCCTGCACGTGGAACGGCTAGGCCTCCCATGTCCATGTCTATCAAGGCCTACACACGTGCCAAGGCAGCCAGCAAGTCCAAGCATTTTTCTGCTAAGACCTTACCTCAGCCTACTCCTGAAACTCAAGCCATGGCTATGGCTGCAGATTTAATTTTCCTGATCAGAGGTTCCCAGGTCCATCCTGAGGGAGGATCCCAGACTCCTCCTGATAAGAGGCCCAGGGTTGAACCCCCTGACCCTCTTCCCACAGATGAACATTCTGAGGACTCTGTTCACTCCGAAAGCCAGGAAGAGCCCTTCCAGACCTATGAGGATTCAGATGCAGAGGACTCTATCCCCTCGGCTTCTCCTCCTGAGGATGTGTCTTTTGGGGAAGTTCTGCATTCCATGAGGGAGCATTTTAAGTGGCAAGGCCAGGAATATTCAGATTCCAGAAAGCGCCTTCGAACCTTCCTTAAAAAGCCCCAACACAGACCATTAGCTATACCTCCTGTGCTTGATGTTTTGGATGATTTATACTCTGACTCCAGTGTTACCCCTGATACTCTTCCTCCTGCTCCTGTCAAGCCTGACAGATACTATAGGGTCCCAGAAACCCATTCTCATTTCTTTAGGGCCCATGCTGTTGATTTAGAAACAATTTCCCAGGGGCCTAAAGGGGTTTCAGCTACCACCTCCAAAAACCCTTAAAAAAAGGTCCTTAGAGAGATGGGGGAAGAAGGTCTACACCTCCACTACTTTATCTATGAGAGCTCTCAATTGTCTCTTTCACATGTTTCAATATCAGAATTTCCTGTTAGATGATTTACAGTAAAGATTGGCCTCCCTTGAACCTTTAGATAGGAAGTCTTTGCAGGAGGCTGTACACAATTCTCAGCAAGTTAGCAATCACTTTCTACAGTGTGGATATGATGCATTGGAAGCTTCATGTAGGGCAGCTATGACGGGGGCGGTCATTCGTAGACATGCATGGTTAAAAGATCAACCTTTACCAGATCATGTTAAGGCAAAACTTCTTAATGCACCCTTGGAAAAGAACAAGCTGGCTGGTGCTAATGCTAAAGATGTGTTAAAGTCCATTGAGGAAAAAGCTAAGTCAGTTCAGACGGTCAAAGATTTCCTCCAGGTTCAGCCACCTAGATTCAGCAGGAACTGGCCTTCTAAAAACTGGTCGTTTCCTAATCCTGAAAGATTTCAAAGGGGCAAAAGCAGGCGTGCCCGAGGAAGAGGCCAATACAGAGGATCCTACAGGGGACGACAGTGGCAACCAGGAAACCAAAGAAGTGACACATGGGTTTCTCCCGCCCCACAGGGACATTCTCAATGACTTTCCTCTAGGTCTGCTGGCCAAGGAGCAAGCAGAAGCTCCTTTGGGCGGAAAATTATCTCTGTTTACAAGAAATTGGCACAAACTGACAAAGGACAAACTGATTTTGGACATTATAGACCACGGTTACAGGTTCCATTTTCATACCTTGCCAAGAAAACTGGGCATGCCAAACCTGCCACAAAACCAGAGGGCAGAGGCTATCAAACAAATTTCTCTGCTTGCTCAGATCAAAGCAATAGAAAAAGTTCCAGAAGAACAAGGTCAGGGGTTTTACTCAAGACTGTTCCTTGTTCCAAGAAAAGAAACTCAATGGAGACCAATACTGGACTTGTCCGCTTTAAACACTTCTCATAGTACCAAAGTTCAAAATGCTGACTTTACAGCAACTCCTTCCCATGCTGGGCAAGGGGTCTTGGCTGATTACTCTGGACCTCAAGGAGGCATACGAGGCATACCTGCATGTCCCTATCAGACACAGCTGCAGAAGATACCTCAGATTTCTTGCAGGGCCAGAGCATTATCAATTCTCAGCATTGTCATTTGGCTTATCTACTGCGCCCAGAGTATTCACAAAATGCCTGGCTTCAGTAATTGCTCATTGCAGGCTCCAGGGGATTCAAATCTACCCGTACCTGGACGATTGCCTGATACAAGCGGACGACAAACTAACTTTGACAAAAAACTTGAATTATGTCATACATTTGCTACAGGCTCTGGGATACACAGTCAGCTTTCAAAAGTCAAGACTTCAGCCATCCCAGCAAATTACCTTCTTAGGAACCAAACTAGACACAGCCTCTCAAATGGCTTACCTGACAGAAGACAAGCAAAAGAAGCTAACTCTTTACTTCAAAACTTTAGCAAAGCTCACCCAGATGACTGCAAGGAGTTTCCTACAGGACCTGGGTTACATGGCATCCTGCATTCTCCTGGTTCCACTAGCAAGACTACACATGAGAAAGCTTCAGTGGTACCTAAAAAGCGTATGGTCTCAACACAGCCACAACCTAGAAGCAACCATACCACTCATTCCATGTCTTCAAAAGGAATTTCTATGGTGGGCCTCAGTAAGCCAGTCAAACACAGGTATGTCATTCAGAAAACCTCAGATAACACAAACCATGACCACAGATGCCTCAGACCTTGGATGGGGGGCGCACATGGAGGGCAGATGTATTCAAGGACAATGGTCTCCAAAGGAAACACATCTGCACATCAACCAAAAAGAAATGCTGGCAGTAATGCATGCCATCGAGGCCTTCGGACAACTACAACCAGGCCACCTACTAATACGAACCGACAACACCACTATGATGTGGTACATAAACAAGCGGGGGGGGGGCACTCATTCTTACCCCCTTTGCAGACTGACTATGAATCTTTGGGAAAAAATCACTGAGCCTAAACATAGTTGCAATCCCAGTTTGTTCCAGGCAAAGACAATGTTCTGGCGGACAGTCTAAGCAGGAATTTCCTAGACCCCCACGAATGGAGGTTACATCCAGAAATCTTTATACAACTCACTTCGACATGGGGCAGGCCGGACATAGACCTATTTGCCTCCCACCTCAATCATCAAATACAGAAGTTTTGTTCAAGGACATATCATCCAAAAGCATGGATAATAGATGCTCTCTCATTCAACTGGAGCTCCCTAAAAATCTATGCATTTTCACCTCTGCCACTGATGACCACAGTGTTACTAAAGATCAAAGCAGAGCAGCCCAAGGGGATCCTAATAGCTCCAGACTGGCCAAGACAGCACTGGTACCCACTACTACGGAGCATATGTCACAACAAAACATGGGCCCTCCCTCAGTGGCCCCAACTTTTGACTCAACACAACTTCAGGACAGTTCATCCCAACATCCAGACGCTACAGCTAACAGCTTGGGAGATCCCATGAATAACCTCAACCTACCTCTTTCCAGCGGATACTGACAGAAGCCCGCAGACCATCCACCAGAAAGGTTTACTCAGCCAAATGGAAGAGATTCAGCATTTGGAGTACCACCAAGGGCCATGATGCATCACTTTTGAGCATCCCACTCATCCTGGAATATTTGGCAGATATGCTACATAATGGACTCTCATACTCTATAAAAATACATGCTTCAGCTATCTCAGCTAGATACAACACTGATCCACCTGTGTTTTCACATCCTTTAAGGCAATTTCTTAGAGGAATCAAGAATATAAAGCCCCCAAGAAAGGCACCAGTACCAGCTTGGGACCTCAACTTTGTCCTAGAAAAATTGACTTTACCTCCCTTTGAGCCAGCAGCTTCTGTAGATTTACAATTTCTTTCCTGGAAGACAGCATTCCTGTTGGCCATTACCTCAGCAAGAAGGGTTTCGGAATTACAGGCCCTAATGGCTATACCACCGTTTATAACTTTCCACAGAGACAGGGTCTCTTTACGAACCAACCCTACCTTTCTCCCAAAAGTGGTATTCTAGGGTGTCTCTAAATCAAGCAATTCACTTGCCTACTTTCTTTCCCAATCCTGAGAACAAAGGGGAACGACTGTTGCATACCTTGGACATTCACAGACAGCTTCGCTACTACCTGGACAGAACCAAGACCAGTAGGAAGTCTGATCAGCGTTTTGTAGCTTACACCCCTGGAGTACAAGTAAAAGCAATTTCAAAACGGACAATTTCAAAATGGATTGGACATTGCATCAGATTCTGTTATTCCTTCCATGGAAAGAGTGTGCCAGCCAATGTCAGACCACACTCCACCAGAGCTACAGCCACCTCTACAGCATTCTTAAGAGGGGTGCCTACAAAAGACATTCTAGAAGCTGCTACATGGAGCTCCGTGCATACATTTTCCAAACACTACAACCTTCCTCTATTCCAGATCCAGAGCAGGCTTTGCTTCTGCAGTCCTGCAGGGATTGATAGCTATACCATCCTTTTCTTAGAGCATTCCTCCTCCCCTAGCTAAGCTATGGTATTCAACCCATATGTTATGACTGCAGTTGCATTCTTGAAGGACATAGTACAGTTTTGTACCTACCATAAATGTGGATGTCCGATAGATATGCAGCTGCAGTCGGGTTTTCCCTCCCTCCTTCCCCTATATGCCTTGGGTCCACTCCTATCCCTGTTACCCTTAGCTGGGGATATCTGTTATGGTGTATCTGTTTATTGCTTATTTGTCTGGAAATCTGTTTTATCTTCCAATTTGATTACAGCCTTCCTTGGAGGGCACCTGGCATCTGGGGCAAGAAACACTGAAGAAGATGGCGTCGGCTGATGCTTATGTACTCCAGCCGCTCTGACGTCTGAGAGAAATGCGACATCAGCCGACGTCGGACCCAGACTTTGGAATCCGGCCGACTGAGGGCTGCCTGAGGCAGGACAACCCATATGTTATGACTGCAGTTGCATATCTATCGGACATCTACATTTATGGTAGGTACAAAACTGTACTTTTTATGTTGCGGAAACTGCACACACCTTTTTTTAACCTTTACTTCTTAATTATGTCCTTCGTTATCATAGTCGTTCATTCAGTATGTTTGTTTCTTCTGAAGGGAAATTGGACAAAATACTTTGTGGAATTTTCAGTTTGGGAAGAACTAACTGACAAGTCAATTCCACTTCCTTTCCCTAGTCATCTGACTTGTGTATTTTTAACTGTGTTTTTTCTTTCTGGTAGATTCCTGGGAAGGAAAACTAAACCATGACAGAAGCACTAGCCTGGGTAGTGGGCACCTTACCCTGGTTAAGTGGCATACTGTCACCCTGTTCTTCCCAAAACCATTGAGTGGTTCTCCTTTGACTGATGAGAGCAACCCTATAGCTGCAGTGTGTGTTTTTAGAGTACATAGTAGCTCAAGGGTGATAGGAATGTTTGATGTCTGCTGAAATGGGCAGAGGTTTTTACTCTAGCATTTTTCTGATGCTAAAGAATGAGGAAACTGAGACCAGACCAAGGCCTCTCAATCCTGTGAAGATTGCAAAATTCAAAATGTTATCCCTTCAAAACCCATTACCGCTTATACCGTCCTTCAACTTCATGGCAAGATTGGACCTAAAAGATGCTTGTCATGTACACACTTGCAAGGAGGATTGTGTGTGGCTCACATTCAGTGACCTCGCCCTTTGATTTATTCACAGCATTAAGGATGTGTACAAAGTGTTTGGCTGCAGTGATTGCTTAATGATGCAGATTTCAAGGTATTTTCATATTTGGATGACTATCTTATTTGCCGACACACACTAATTCTCAGAAGTCCCTAAAATACATCTCAATTCCTGCTCAGTCTAGGGTTTCAGCTCAACTTGTAGAAATAATTTCTTATCCCTTCCCAGTCACTTTTTTTTTTTTCTTTTCTGGGTTGTCTTCTGTGTTTGTCCCAAGGAAAAGCTTTTGTTCCATTGGTCAAAATCGGACAATACAAGAAAATCTTCCAGAACTTCTCCTGTTAACCTCTGGCTTCTACCAGGAAATTTCTAATGATTTCCTTAGCCAGAGTTCAAAAGAGAAGAATTTTGTCGTTTCTCTTATCAGTCGGGACACTGCATTAACACCCTTTATCTTTCAAATTCCAGTTCTGAGTTGTCAGAAGGGAGCTGCTTTGGTAGGTGGACCTGTCTCTCACCCCAGGTCTCATAATTTTCCCTTTAGCCCACCTCCAAGTCTATCACACCAGATGCTTCAGACTTTGCTTTGGTAGTAGTTTCAAAAGTGGTAGAAGTACAAGGTGCGTGGAAGTCCTAAGACCGACAAAAACACTTTTTAATGGAAATGAGATGTTGATAGTAATCAGTGCTTTAAAGGTCTTAAATCCTCTCTAGTCTCTCTGCATGTTACCTTATACAGTACCGCATAACTTGGTATATAAATAAATGGGTAGCAGACCCCCCGCCCCCTCGCAGACTTGCTCTGTTAGTTTGCCTGGGAGGTAGCAACTCGTGATTTTGACATCCTGTCAGTGCAAAACAGTAGCAGGTAAGGTGGGTTCTCTTATGGAAATTAACACCCAGGGGTCTTCAGAGAATATGGTCAATCTGTGGGGACAACTTAAATGTTCATCTCCTTTAAAAACTATTTGCTTCAGGATTCCTTACAAGCAAGCCAAGATGACACATGCTTTTTATTCCCATGGGTAGTAATGTTCCTGTATGCTCCATGGATGGTAATGTTCCCGTATGCCTTTCCACTGATGCACAGGGTCCTTATAACGATTCTAAGGGACTCCAAAGATGGTAGTTACAATCTTTTGCCCAGGCAACAGTGATTCTCCTTTTTGAAATTGGTAAAGGACCACAGGATTCCCCACAAACTGGATTCTGTTATACAAGACAGGAATGGTTTGATGCATCCCACTCTGAAGACACTATTTTTCTGCCTGGTTGATAGTTTTGATGTCTTTTTAGGCACAGTTCAAGTACAAGCAACAGGTATTAAGGGAGGGGGGTGTTCTTCGTGTTTCACCATTGCAGTCATTACATTTGGGTAATCTGCTGGCAGGTTGCCCTCACTCGGCCTGAATTCCAAAGTCTGGGGTCCTGCGTCAGTTGCTGTCTCCTCTTCCATGACGTCAGGTTGTCAGGGGTATAAAACAAGCAGCAGATGCCATTTTCTTTAGTCTTTCTTGCTGCGCGGTGCCCGAAGCAGTTCGCAAGTGCTGGTCGTCCGACTCCAGAAATTTTCGAATTCGAGTTTCAGAACCGAAGTCTTCACTGAAGCAAAGTACCCCATTGGGGAAACTTTTTTTTTTTTCTTGCTCCACACCTATGTCGGAAAAAGTTAATTGTGTTACTTGTGGGAAGCAAATACCTCATAAGGATTTTCATTTATACTGTGATGTCCTTCAAGGATGCATCTGCAGTCATAACAAATGGGTTGTCCTGTCGTCAGGCAGCCCTTAGGTCGGCCGGATTCCAAAGTCTGGGTCCGGCTTCGGCTGATGTCGCACTTCACCCGACGTCATCTCTGCTGGTCTTCGGGTATAAAGGCATCAACCAACGCCATTTTCCTCAGTCTTTCTTGCCGTGTGGCGCCCGAAGCAGAAGCTGTTCGCAAGTGCCGGTCGGTCAGATCCAGAGATTACTACTACCGAATACTACTTGAAGACTTCTAAAAGCTAAGTACCCGTTGGGGACTCTTTCTTGCCTCAGCCGATGTCAGAAAAAGTAAATAACTGTTTAACTTGTGGGAAACAAATACCTCATAAAGATTTCCACTCTTACTGCCTACCTTGTTTAGGCCCAGACCACGACGTAGCAGCCTGTTTAGCCTGTGCTTCCTTCAACCGACAAACGCTTTGGCGCCGGTCGGAGTTTGCTGAACAGTTTTTCGCTCAGATTTTGCGTACATTATGCCGCCGGATCCTCCGACTACCCAAATTGTTAAAAACGCAAAGAAAAGACCGACACTCGCGGTCAGCGGTTTCGCCGAAACCACGGTTAAGCAAGCGAGTGTCTCTGTTTCGCCGAAACCGAGAAACGGGTCAATCTTCAGCGAATCCATGACTACTACCGAGGCTCCTGCTACCTTAGTTGAACCGGCCTCTGAAGTTTTGCCTACTACTGTGGTTCCTAGTGAATTATCAGACACCATCCCTTTGGATGTCTCTACCCCAGCACGTGGTGCTGCTAGGCCTCCTGCAGCCATGTCTATAAAGGCCTTTGCCAGGGCTAAAGCAGCTAAAACTGTTAAATCAGTGCCTGTTAAGCCCCCCTCACACAGGCCCACTTCTAGTTCACAAATGCTTACTCTGGCAGAGGATTTAATCTCCTTAATTAGGGGTTCCCAATCTCACCCAGACAGGGTCTCTCAGCCTCCAGAAAAGAGACCTAGAGCAGAGCCCCCCGAGCCAGTGTCCTCTGATTCTTCGGATGACTCAGACATTACAGATCAGCCAGAGGCTCCTTTTTCTACTTATGAAGATTCCGATGCTGAAGAATCCATTCCATCTGCCTCTCCACCAGAGGAATTTTCCTTTGGGGAAACCTTACATGCCATGAGAGAACAATTCCAATGGCAGGGACAAGATTTCTCAGATTCAAGAAAAAGGCTTAGGACCTTTCTGCACTTACCACAACATAGGCCCTTAGCTATACCTCCAGTTTTGCCTGTTGTGGATGATGCATTTAATGATGTTTGCACTGCTCCTGATACTTTACCTCCAGCCCCTGCCAAACCAGATAGATTTTACAGGGTGCCAGACACTCATCACCACCTATACAAGGCCCCACTTGCAGATCCTGAGACTATATCCCAGGGGCCTAAGGCAGTAGCCGACCTCAGCAAAAACCCTCTCCCTTCTGAAAGGGAATCCAGGTCCTTGCAGAGATGGGGCAAAAAGTTTACACCTCTGCTACTCTCTCAGCTAGAGCTTTAAACTGTCAGTTTCATGTGATCCAATACCAAGAGTTTATGCTTGATCAGTTAACTAAGAAGCTGTCCTCTGATGACTCCTTAGATAAGAAATATGTTTTAGAAATGGTGAATAACATTCAGCAGGTTAGTAACCATTCTTTAAAATGTGGCTATGATGCACTGGAGGCTTCATTTAGATCAGCCATGACTGGCACAGTGACAAGAAGGCATGCATGGTTGAAAGAACAGGTCTTGCCGGATCATGTTAAAGCAAAGCTGTTAGATGCTCCTATGGATAAGGCCAGTCTATTTGGTACCCCTGCTCAGCAAGTAATGAAGAAATTGGAAGAGAAGGCAAAATCTGTACAAACAGTTAAGGATTTCTTACAGGTTCAGCCCCCAAGGTTTAGCAGGAACTGGCCTGCCAAAAATTGGTCCTTTCCAGACTCCTCAAAATCTCAGAGGCAGGAATAGACGCTCTAGGGGCAGAAATCAATCCAGAGGAGGTGCCTACAGAGGACGCCAGTGGCAAGGCAATAACCAGCGAGGCACAGACACAACCACTGCAACAGGACAATCACAGTGACTTGGCTCTGACACTGCCTACCAGGGAGCAAATAGCAGCCCCTTTAGGCGGAAAGTTATCCTTATTTTCGAAAAATTGGCACTATATCACAAAAGACAAGTGGATTTTGCAAACCATAGACCAAGGCTACAGGTTCCACTTCCACACCTTACCAGTAAAAAGAGGAATGCCAAACCTACCTCCAAATAAAAAAACAGAAGCTCTAAAGCAGATAGCTCAATTAACAAAGATGAGAGCTGTGGAAAGAGTACCAATAACAGAACAGGGCAAAGGATTCTACTCCAGACTCTTCCTAGTACCAAGAAAAGAGAAAAGTTGGAGACCTATTCTCGACCTGTCCGTCTTAAACACATACATCATTGTCCCAAAATTCAAAATGCTGACCCTACAGCAACTTCTTCCCATGCTGGGCAAGGAGTGTTGGCTGGTAACTCTAGATCTCAAGGAGGCATACCTGCACGTCCCCATACGACCAAATTGCAGAAGATACCTCAGATTTCTTGCAGGATCAGAGCATTATCAATTCTCAGCATTGCCCTTTGGCTTATCTACTGCCCAGAGTATTCATAAAATGCCTGGCATCAGTAATCGCTCATTGCAGGCTACAGGGAATCCAAATTTATCCATACCTGGACGACTGCCTGTTACAAGCGGACAACAAAAGCAAGCTGACAACAGATTTACAAAGAGTCATTTGCTTACTACAAGCCCTGGGATACACAGTCAATTTAAAAAGTCAAGACTGATACCATCCCAGACAAGAACATTCTTGGGTGGAATTGGACACAGTAAAACAAATGGCATTCCTAACTGCAGAAAAACAAGAGCAACTCCCTCTTTACTTCTTGGCATTAACAAAGCAGAACAAACTAACAGCAAGAAAAGTACTGCAGGCCTTGGGCTTCATGGCATCATGCATAATCCTGGTCCCCATGCCAGACTGCATATGAGAAAGCTACAGTGGTACCTAAAGAATTTATGGTCTCAACACAGGCACAGCTTAGAAACCGAAATCCCACTAATCCCATGCCTGAAACAAGAGTTCCTATGGTGGGCTCAAGCATGCCAGTCAAACCCAGGCTTGCCCTTCCACAACTTTCAAGCAAACCAAACCATCACAACGGACGCCTCAGACCTAGGCTGGGGGCGCACATGTTGGACAAATGCATACAAGGATTGTGGACTCCAGACCAGCTGCACCTGCACATAAACCAAAAAGAAATGCTGGCAGTAAAACTAGCAATCCAGAAATTCAGACCATTCCTCAAAGAAGGCCATTTAATGATAAGGACAGACAACACCACAGTCATGTGGTACATCAACAAACAGGGAGGCACTCATTCATACCCCTATGCAGAATGACTCTGGACCTTTGGAATATGGCTCTGAGCTACAACATCCAGTTACAGGCAATATTTGTGCCGGAAAGAAAACACCCTAGCAGACATGTTAAGCAGAACCACCTCGGATGCTCACGAATGGATGCTACACCCAGACACCTTCAAGGCCATCACAAAGAAATGGGGAATGCCACAAATAGACCTATTCGCATCCCCACTCAATCACCAGCTCAAAAAATTCTGCACAAGGACATACCACCCACTTGCATGGAAGGTGGACTCTCTATCCTTCAGTTGGAAAGGCCTGACAGCATATGCATTCCCACCTCTTCCTTTGATGTACAAGGTACTACTGAAAATCAAAGAGGAACGTCCAAGGATAATTCTGATAGCTCCGAATTGGCCAAGACAACACTGGTATCCATTGCTGAGGAGCATGTCTCAGGGGAGAATGTGGTCAATACCCCTGATGCCTTTGATGTTAACGCAGAACAATTACAACATCATGCACCCAAACCTAAAAACCTTGCAACTGACTGCCTGGAACATCACATAACAGCAACTAACCCAGACTTATCCCAAAGGGTTAAAGGCATTATCCTTGAAGCCCGCAGACCTTCAACAAGAAGGAACTATGCAGGAAAATGGAAAAGGTTTGTCATTTGGAGTACTGAAAAAGGAAAAGATGTGTCGAACATAGATATTGCTAACATCCTGGAGTACTTGGCAGAGCTTCTACATACAGGCCTGTCCTATTCCTCCATCAAGATACATGCATCAGCTATTTCCGCAGAATACAGCCTCGATCAACCTGTCTTTTCGCATCCTCTACTCGGGCAGTTCCTCAGAGAAATCAAGAATGTAAAACCTCCTAGGAAACCACCATTACCAGCATGGGACTTGAACTTTGTGCTAGAAAAATTGACACTTCCTCCATTTGAACCAGCAGCAACAGCAGATCTTCAACACCTATCATGGAAAACTGCTTTCCTACTGGCAATTACTTCAGCAAGGAGGGTTTCGGAACTACAGGCCTTAATGGCAGTACAGCCCTTCCTAATCTTCCATCAAGATAGAGTGTCCATGAGAACTAATCCTACATTTATGCCTAAGGTGGTATCCAGAGTGTCTTTAAACCAGGCAATCCACCTACCTACCTTCTTTCCCAATCCACAGAACAGGGGGGAAAGACTGCTGCATACCTTGGATGTACATAGACAGTTACGCTACTACCTGGACAGAACCAAAAGTAACAGAAAAACTGACCAGCTTTTAGTAGCCTATGCAACAGGAAGGGAAGGAAAAGCAATTTCCAAACAGACAATCTCCAAATGGATAGGAAATTGCATAAGATTCTGTTACTCCTACCATGGAATACCAATTCCACAGAACATAAGACCTCATTCTACAAGGGCTACAGCCACTACCACAGCTTTCTTACGAGGAGTGGCAACCAAGGACTTTATTGAGGCGGCTACTTGGACCTCCGTGCATACATTTGCCAAGCATTACAATTTACCTCTATACTCTAGATCCCGAGCAGGGTTTGCCACTGCTGTATTGCAAGGGATCCTAACTACACCATAATTCTTCTTCCTCCTCCCTAGTTTGGCTATGGTATTCTACCCATTTGTTATGACTGCAGATGCATCCTTGAAGGACATAGTACAGTTTTGTACCTACCATAAATGTAGATGTCCGAACAGGATAGCATCTGCAGTCAGGATTACCCACCCTCCTTCCCCTCTGTGGTACTCCTAGGGTATGTACCCTCCTAATAGCTAGCTGGGGGGGGGGTCTCTTATGGTGTATTTGTTTGTATATATGTACATACATGCTTATTTTTTGTGTTTGCCTTATACTATTTTGGAAACATTGGCATTTATCCAAAATTTAGCTTTCCAAGAGGGCAACTGGCATCTGGGGCAAGAAACAGAGGAAAATGGCGTCGGCTGATGCCTTTATACCCGAAGACCAGCAGAGATGACGGGTGAAGTGCGACATCAGCCGAAGCCGGACCCAGACTTTGGAATCCGGCCGACCGAAGGGCTGCCTGACGACAGGACAACCCATTTGTTATGACTGCAGATGCTATCCTGTTCGGACATCTACATTTATGGTAGGTACAAAACTGTACTTTCCTTGCCTAGGCCCAGATCATAACGTGCCTAGCTGTCTGTTTTGTGCTAGATTTAACCAACGCACTATTGAGCGTTGGTATATATTTGCCTTAAAATATTTTGGAAACAGATTTCACTATCCAGAAATGTCTGATAGCAATCCAACTACCGGAGTACACTAAAAACCGCAAAGAAAAGGACAGAGACAGACCGAGGTCCAAAACAGACTGCCAAGCTTCTAAGCAAGTCGCCGGTTTGCCGGTACTCAGTGAGGCCCTGATACCCGCTACCTTCGAGTCGCAGACACCTACCGAGACCCATGTGGAGTCTGCATGCCGCAAGTTTCTCAAAGTATTGTACCCACGGATGTGTCCCCCTCAGATGGGTCCAGAGCCGCTGAGCAGACACCGGCTTTTGAGGGTGTATTCAGACATTTTTTTTATATAAAACTGACGCCAGCTTCAAAATCGAAGACCAAAGCAACTTCTAAAGCTAAAAAACTGACGCATGAGCCACATGCACAGGCCTTTATGCCCAAAAAACCGATGATAAAAATGGCTGAAGACCTAATTACCTTGATCAGGGGTTCCCATCCCCCTCCTGATAAGAGACCGAGGCAAGACGCTGATTATGAATCTTCAGATCAGGTTTCTGTTTCTTCTGATTCTTCTTCTGATCAGGAATTATCTATACCACACTATGAGGATTCTGATGCAGAGGAATCAATCCCATCTGCATCACCGCCTGAAGATTATTCCTTTGGAGAAACCTTGCATACTTTGAGGGAGAGTTTTCACTGGGAGAGTTAAGATTTCTCAATCAAAAAAGAGGCTCAAGGATTTCCTTCTCCCTCAGCATAGGCCTTTAGCCATACCTCCTGTTTTAGACATTGTGGATGATTTGTTTTCTGGAGTCTAGCTTTACTCCAGACTCCTTACCTCCGGCTCCCAGCAAGCCAGACCGATATTACAGGGTTCCTGACTCTCAAATTTTTATTTAGAAACCCTGCTGCTGACTCTGAAACTATTTCACAGGTTCCAAAAGGTGTTAAGGCCTCAACAGCAAAAAATCCTACCACCTCAGACAGATTCAGGGGCACTGGATAGATTAGTAAAGGTTTATACATCTGCAACCTTAGCAGTTAGGGCCTTAAACTGCCAGTTTTACATGCTAAAGTATCAACAACATGTTATGGGATTACTGAAATAGAATACTATTATTCCTGAATGTGCAGAAAATAAAGAATTGCAGGAATTATTTCATGCAGCAGAACAAGTTGGAAAGCATACTTTGCAATGTGGTTTTGATGCCTTAGAGGCCTCCTGCAGGGCTGCAGTTACTGGATCTGTGATTAGGAGGCATGTCTGGCTAAAAGAGCAAAATTTGCCTAATCATGTTAAAGCTAAATTGTTGGATGCACCTTTACAGCATGATACTCTGGTATTGAGGCAGAAGAGGTTTTAAAGAAAATGGAAGACCATGCTAAGTTTATGCAAATTGTAAGACTTCTTACGAGTATAGCCACCAAGATTCAGTAGACACTGGCCAACAAAAAAGTGGTCCTTTCCTGTGTCCGACAGAGCTCAGCGGGGCAAATCCAGGCACCCTAAAGGTTCTAGATACCAGTCACAAGATTCTTGCAGGTCAAAGCAATGAGGTGCTTCTACCTCCAAATCTGGAGGAAATAAAGCGCAACCCTACAGTAAACAGTCTCAATGACTTCCCTCTGCCATCACCAAGCACTTACCTTTTGACAGCACCCTTAAGGGGAAAATTAGCACTTTTTGCTCAAAATTGGCAGTTGATAACCCGGGACAAGTGGGTGCTTAACATAGCATCTCAGGGATACAGATTCCACTTCCATACTCTGCCAATTGCAAACGGTTGGCCAGATCTGCCAAAAAAATCAATGTGCAGAGGCAAAGAAACAGGTTACGCCCGTCATGGCTATAGGGGCTATTCAGCCAGTACCAGAACAGGGAAAAGGACAGGGTTTTTACTCAACACTGTTTGTACACAGAGAAGACAAGGCCTGGCTCCCAGTACCTGGGCATTCCAAAATTCAAAATGCTAACTTTGCAGCAGCTTCTGCCCATGCTGGGCAAGAACGCTTGCCTGGTGACATTATACCTGCATATCCCAATAAGGGAATTGTGCAGATTATACCTACGCTTCAAGGCTGGCTTTATGCATTACCAATTCTCTGCAAAGACCCTGGGCGCAGTAGATAAGACAAAGGGCAGTGCAAAGTGCCTGGCACCAGTAATTGCTTTTTGCAGACAGTGTACAAATATATCCTTACTTGGACGACTGTCTCCAAGCAGAGAACAAGAACATTCTTCTTCAGCACCTGGCGTTTGTGAAAAGGCTTCTAACATGCCTAGGGTACACAATAAACGAAGAGAAATCGCAACTGGTACCCTCCCAAAAGATAACATTCCTGGGTGCAAGCTTGAATACAACTGCCCAGATGGCTTTCTTCACGCTAGACAAAGGCAACTGACTACTTACTTCAAACTGATGGCAACAAAAACCCAGTTATCTGCAAGAAACTCTGCAGGCTTTGGGGTTAATGGCGTCCTGCATCCTACTGATTCCATATGAGGAAACTACAATGGTACCCAAAAAGTTTATGGAGTCAAAATGGTCACAGTCTGGAAACTGATTCCTCTCATTCCCTGCCTACAACAGGAGTTTCTGTGGTGGGCAAAGGCATGTCACCAAAACATGGGACTGGCCTTCAAACAAATGCATCTGCATATCAACCAAAAAGAGATGTTAGTTGTTCAAAATGCCCCGACAGCCTTCAAGGACTAGCTTCATCTACGGCAACTATTGATAGACGGACAACACCATGGTTATGTGGTATATAAACAGAGGGGCACGCACTCCTATACCTTCTTTGCAGACTAGTCATGGCACTGTGAGACACAGACTTGACTTACCAAGTACATCTTCAAGCTCCATTCCTGCCAGGAAAGCAAAATACTCTGGCAGACTATTTAAGCAGAAACCTTATGGACCCTCAAGTGGAAACTAGATCCACAAGTCTTCAGCATAATGCCAAAGAAATGGGGGAGCCCGGACATAGACCTGTTTGCCCCTCTTTGAAATTATCAACTGAAAAAATTCTGCACAGGGACTTATCACAGACCAGCATGGAAAGTGGACGCCCTATCCTTCAGTTGGAAATGCCTTTCCTCCTTTGCCTTTTCTTCCCAAGGTCCTACTAAAAGTCAGACGAGAAACCAAAGATACTAATTGCCCCGGACTGGCCCTGCCAATACTGGTACCCAAGCCTAAGGTACATGTCTCAGTTCCCAGCTTGGTACTTAACTCACATACCTCACTTACTGTCCCAGCAAAACAATCGGATCCCGCACAATATGCTCCAAACACTGAACCTGGCAGCATGGCTGATCATGAAGTTATTCAAACACCACCTCTCTGTAAAGCTGTGATGGATGCCATTTTGGAAGCCAGAAGGCCTAGTACTAGAAAATCTTATGCTGATAAATGGAAGAGATTTTGTGCTTGGAACCAAGCACAAGGAACTGATGCATCAGAGCCAAATATTCCTCAGATTGTACAATACTTGACTGAGATGCATGACAAAGGCATCAATAAAATTCCATGCCTCTGACATCTCAGCTCATTACAACAGAGCCACCAATCTTTTCTCATCCTTTACTAAAGCAGTATCTTAGAGGGGCCAAAAATTTAAGGCCTCCCAGATGATCACCAGTTCTTGCATGGGACCTCAGTTTTGTGTTGGAAAAGCTCACCCTGCCTCCATTTGAACCAGCTGCTACTGCAGATCTAAAGTTCTTATGGAAAACCTCTCTGCTCCTGGCAATTACTCCAGCAAGAAGAGACTCAGAGCTACAGACCCTCATGGCTTTGGAGCCTTTTATCATTTTTTACACAGACAGGGTGTCCCTGAGGACCAATCCTTGCATTTATGCCTAAGGTGGTTTCCAGTGTGGCCCTTGACCAAACTGTTCATCTGCCAACTTTGTATCCAAATCCGCAGAACAAGGGGGGAGAGGATTCTGCATTCCTTGGACGTACACAGACCACTAAGATTCTACTTGAGCAGGACTAAAGCTCTAAGAAAAACTGAGCAATTACTAGTGACATTTGCTGCAGGATCAGAGGGAAAGGCTATTTTAAAGCAGACTGTTTCAAAGTGGATAAGCCACTGCATTCATTTCTTCTACTTACTCCATGGCAGACCTGTGCCCAAGGTCATTAGGTCTCATTCCACGTGGGCTACAGCTACATCAGCAGCTTTTCTCAGAGGAGTACCAACCAAAGACATTCTAGAGGCTGCTACTTGGAATTCTGTTCACACTTTTACAAAGCATTATCATTTGCCTCTCTAAGTCCAGGGCAGGCTTTGCTACTGCAGTTTTGCAGGGCCTTATAGCCACCCCTAATGCAGTTTAGCTCCAGCCTCCCCATCCATAGCTTTGGGATTCTACCCAAATGTGATGACTGCAACAGTGAAACATGAAGAACATAGTACAGTTGTGTACACTTACCATAAATGTAGATGTTCGAGTGTATTCACTGTTGCAGTCTAGGTTACCCACCCGCTATCCCCCTTTTATTCTGGAGTTCATTTTTCCTTCACTATCTTCTACAGTCTTTGTAGTGCATTTGCTTGTAGATGAAGGTAAAGCTTGTATTGTTGCATGTATATATTTTATTTTTGCTACCCGTTTGGGGGTGCGCCTGACATCTGGGGCAAGAAAAACTAAAGAAAATGGCGTTGGCTGCTTGTTTTATACCCCTGACGACTTGACGTCATGGAAGAGGAGATGGCAACCGATGCAGGACCCAAGACTTTGGAATTTAGGCCAACTGAAGGCAGCCTGCTAGCAGATTACCAGATGTAATGACTGCGACAGTGAATACACTCTAACATCTACATTTATGGTAAGTGTACACAACTGTACCTTCTACTAGAGAAGTACAAGTAGAAAGATTTTTTAAGCTAGCGCTACTCTGAAGAAGCTAGTCTTTCTCAACATACTAGGGCCTAGGATCTGAGGCGTGCAAAGGGCTTTGAGTGGCAGCCTCTGAAATGGAAGGGTACCGTAACCGATCAGGTGAACCCCCCCCCCCCCCCCGATATTGGCAGCCAACATTGCAGGAACCTCTGTGGATGTGCAGGCTGGAGAAACTAGGGCGGCATCCAAAGCTGCACCTGCCAGAGTCGTCAGTGTTATCAGACTTACCTGAGCCCCTAAATCTGGAGCTGGCAGGATGTCTTAACTCGGGTGCAGTCTGTTTTTCTGGCCTAGAAACTTTGACCTTCTTTCTCAGTGGTTTGCCCAAGAGGGCCAGCATCGCTTCCATGCCTAAGATGAGTTGTTTAAGGAGTTTATTTTCAACAAATAAGTTCAGGGCTGAAAGATGACTGTACAGCATTTTTGGAACAAACTACTGGTAGATGGAACACATTTTGTAGACATGGGTAGGCCCTAAAAGGAACAAGCAGAGGTTGTGGCGGTCAATGTGTGGAATTTGATGTTCGCACTTTTTCCCTTCCTAGATGGTATGGATGAAGTCAACTAATTGGAAAAACAAAACTGTAACCAAAGTTAGAAGAGAGATTCCCCAACGGGGTACTTATCTTTCAGTAGTCACTTTGCGAAGAGGGAACAAGCTGATGTTTGACAGGTGACAGCAAAGTTCTGAGGTCAGTGTGTGCAGGTGTCGCACTTGGCCCACGGTTTATGGTACATGTGTGACGTCCCACGCACCATGCAGTAGCCAGGCTAATATTTTGTAGATGGGCAGGATGTTTGGGTCGTCTTAGGCCGATGATTTTTAGAATACTACAACATGGAAGAGAAGGACATCTGTGGTTATGGTAAAATTTTACATGAATATTCTTTTTTCAAGTGAAGTAGTTGAAATTGGGTTTACATGTCTGTCCACCTAGAAAACTGATGACCCCCTCTTGGGATCCTAACTTTGTGCTTGAGAACAGACGCTCATGAATCTGGTCATCAGGCCGATGCGAGGCTCTTAACATGGCAAACTCTGCTGCTCATTGCTTTGACTTCTCCAAGAAGTATCCGAGTTGTAGTCAAATGTGGTTAGTCAACCCTATCTCATTTTCCATAAGGAACAGGGATTCTTTGAGGACTAATCCTTTATAACCAAAAGTAGTTTCACAGTATACCTTAAAGCCAGACTGTTCTCCATGTATTCTTTCCAGAACTTCAAACAAGGGCAAAATAAGATTACATACTATGTCCACAGGCAGCTCCAATAGTATTTGGACAGAAAATACCTTTCAGGAAAACCAATAAACTGTTTCTCCTGTGAAGGTAAAAGAAAAGGATGATCAGTGTCTCATCAAATCATTTCCAGATTGTCTTCTGCTGTTTCTGCTATGCTTCCTATAACAAACCACTTTGGGCAGGTTCAGGGCTTGTTCTAACAAGGCTTTGGCCACTTCTTTAGCATCTTGCAAAAAGGAGGACTAAGTGTTTGAGGCAGCATATTTGACCTATGTAAAAATTTCAGAAAACATTACTGACTGGATTTTTTTCCCCGGTCTTGATCAAGCTTTGCTAGGATCATTCTCCAGGGGTCTCCTGGATTTTTCCTCCCTAGTTATTCCTATATTGTGGTAATCTGGTAATCTCTCCCAGGAGTTTAGGCTACTTTAACAGAGATTTGAATGTTAAACATAATACAGATGTACAAGTAAACTTATTCTAACAGTATGCGTTCTAATAGAACACTGTAGCTGGGGGGAGGGGGGGTTTATTGCTTGCATCTTTTACATGCATTGTCAGTGTGTAGATGTTCACTTCTATAAACAGTTGCACTTTATTTTTCATTTCCTAGCAATTTTCCATTTGGGGCTGTAGTCAGTCTGTGGGCAAGAAAGCTCTAAAGCTTTTGGTGCTTGAGCTGCTTTTTTATGTCTCTGCTTTAGACTTCGTTTGGGAGTGTGGAAATTTTGCTAGTGGTTGTATTGTAGACTATGTAACCCACATAGGTTTGGCTGGTGAAACAGGGATTTGTTGGAACATCTTCAGTTATGGTACATTTGTTTACAGAGCTGTACTGATCTTAGTGTTTCACTGTTGCAGTCATCGTACTTGTGTTATCCTGCCAGGGGTAGCCCTCTGTTGGCCCGAATACCAGAGGCTTAGTTTTTCTGCGTCTGTTGCTGTCGCTGCAGGGCTGCTGTCAGATCGTCAGTGGTATAAAATCGGGCAGCCGATGCCATTACTTCAGCCTCTTGCCGAGGAGGCCGAAGCAGTTTGCATGAGTGCCGGTCGGCTGCTGTCTGAGTTTTCGTTTCTGAATTGAAGTTGAAGTCTTCTAAAGCTAAGTACCCTGTTGGGGATCCTTTTTTCTGCTCTAACCGATGTCAGAAAAAGTTAATTGTCTCGCCTGTGATAAGCAAGTACCACACCGAGACTTCCATTCTTACTGCGTCACTCTTTTAGGCCCAGACCATGAAGTTCCTCGCTGTTTTTGTGATTTTTTTTTTTTTCAATGCCAGAACTATACGTCATCGGGTCCTTATTGTAGCTAAATATTTTCTCGCTCAGTCCTCTTGTTCCAATGTGGCTTCAGTAAGCCATCTGACTACCAATCTTTGGAATAAACGTAAGGATAAAGAGAGTGACTGCACAGGTCTAAAACTGCCACTGCTTCCGTTAAGCTAGTCGTCAGTTCTCCAGTCCTCAGTGAGGTGCTTTTGTAGCCCCTGATTCCATTTTGTGGATTCGCAGGCCGCTACAGAGACCCATTCAGAGTCCAGTATGCAACGATACTCTTCAACTAAAGATCCTGTGGATATTTCTACCTTGGATGGATCTAGAGTTGCTGAGCAGGTACTAGCTTCCAAGGAAGTTCATCGCACTACCGATACTCTACACAAACTGACTTCTTTCGCATTTTCATTTGTTTCTAAAACTACAGAGTTTCTAAGGCCCAGGGTACGAACTATGCCTAAAAAACCGACCCAAGCTCAGGCACCTGCTTCCATGCCTCTATCTCAAATGCTTAAAATGGAGGAAGACCTTATGCTTATTAGGGGAAGCCAGGCTACCCCTTCCAAAAGAGAGACTTGTCCCCAATAGTTTTATCTGACAACAGTCTGATGACTCTGAGGTTTCTGAATATGAAATCATGCAACCCCTCTCTGCTTGAGTATTCTTATGCAGAGGAATCATTCCTTCTGCCTCTTCTCCCAAGGATTTTTCATTTGGTGAAACCCTACATACTTTAAGGGAGCATTTCCAGTGGGAATGTCAGGACTAGTCTCTCAAAAAGACTCTCGGAATTCTTAGATATACCACAGCACAGACCTTTAGCCATTTCTCTTATCCTGGATGCTGTGGATGATGATTTTATGGAATCCAGTTTAACTCTTGACACCTTTCCTACTGCTCCCAGGAAACCTGACCGGTACTACAGAGTCCTTGACTCTCTCAAATTCCTTTTCATAAATCCTACTGCTGACCCTGAAGTAGTCTCCTAAGGACCTAAAGGAATTTAAAGCAACGTCAGCCAAGAATCCCACCCCCTCACAGGGATTCCCGAGCTTTAGACAGATGGGGATTAAAATGTATATACCTCTGTAACTCTTGCTATTAGAGAACTAAATTCAGATGTTCGTGTTTCACTGTTGCAGTCATTACATTTGGGTAATCTACTTGCAGGTTGCCTTCAGTCGGCCTGATTAACAAAGTCTTGGGTCCTGCGTCGGTTGCTGTCCCTTCTTCCATGACGTCAGGGGTATAAAATATGTAGCAGACACTGTTACATCAGTCTTTGTTGCTGTGCGGTGCCTAAAGCAGTTCGCAAGTGCCGGTCTGCCGACTCCGGAAATTTTCGTTTTGGAGTTTCAGAACCAAAGTCTTCAACTAAAGCCATGTACCCCGTTGGGGAAACTCTTTTTTTTTTTTTTTTCTTGCTCCTTACCGATGTCGGTAAAAGTTAATTGCATTACTTGTGGAAAGCAAATACCTGAAAGATTTTCATTCGTACTGTATTCCTTGCCTAGGCCCTGACCATGATGTACCTTGCTGTTGTTTTTGTGCTTTATTTAATCAGCGCACTATCCATCGTCCTTATATTTTTGCCTCTAAATAATTCGTTCTGCTTAATTGTCCAGAAATGTCTGTTGGCCATCTGACTACCAGGATTCCAAAAAAACGCAAAGATAAAGGTAAAGGCAGGCAGCCGAGGTCCAAAACTGCCGACGACGCTTCTCCTAAGCCAGTTAGCCAGTACTCAGGCTCTTTCGCAGCCCCCAACCTGCTAATTTTGATTTGCAGGCCTCTACTGAGACCCATTCGGAGTCCGGTGTGCCGCGAGATGGTTAGAGTATGGAACCCGTGGATGTCTCTACCTTGGATGGGTCCGGAGCCACTGTGCAGGCACCGGCTTCTGAGGGTGTATTCAGGCCTACAGACTTTCATATTAAATTGAAGCCTCCATTACTTAGGCCTAAATCTCGATCCATGTCTAAAAAAAAAAAAAAAAACCGGACGCCCAGGCTACGTACTCACGCCTCTATGCCTAAAAAACAAATAAGAATGTCTGAAGATCTAATAACTCTGTTCAGGGGTAGCCAATCCCCCTTTTGAAGAGGCCTAGGGCTGAGGTTGATTATGAATCTTCTGATCAGGATTCTGTTTTTTCTGACTCTGACCTGGATTTGTCCTTGCCTACTTATGAGGATTCTGATGCAGATGACTCCATTCCCTCTATTTCCCCTCCTGAGTATTTTTCTTTTGGAGAAACCTTACATTCTCTAAGGGAGCGTTTCCACTGGGAAAGCCAGGATTACAGATTCAAAAAAGAGGCTTAGGGATTTCCATCTCCTACTTCAGCATAGGCCTTTAGCTGTTCCTCCTGTACAGGACATTGATGCTTTCTCTGCATCTAGTTTGGCCCCCGATTCCCGTGCCTCCTGCTCCCAGAAAACCTGATAGATACTACAGGGTCCCTGAGTCCCACAAGTTCCTTTTCAAAAATCCTATTGCAGATCCAGAGACTATTTCACAGGGGTCCAAGGGCATTAAGGCTTATACTGCTAAAAATCCTACCCCTACTGATAGCGACTCCAGGGTGCTGGATAGATGGAGTAAGAAGGTTTACACTTCTATAACCTTCTCCAGTAGGGCTTTAAGCTGCCAGTTTCATATGGTAAATATCAGCAACATGTTATTGGACTGCTTAAACAGAAAATGATTTTTCCTGACTGTGTGGAAAATAAAGAATTACAGGATTTAATGTATTCTGCCGAACAAGTTGTTAAACGTACTTTGCAATGTGGTTTTGATTCATTAGAGGCCTCTTGTAGAGCTGCTGTTACTGGGTCTATGCTCAGAAGGCATGCTTGGCTTAAGGAGCGATCTTTGCCTGATCATGTTAAAGCTAAATTGTTGGATGTTTTTTAAATCAGGACTGCCTGTTTGGCAACAAGGCTGAGGAAGTTCTTAAAAAGATGGAAGATAAAGCTAAATCTATGCAAACTGTTATAGATTTCTTAAATGTTCAGTCTCCTAGATTTAGTAGGCACTGGCCCTCTAAAAATTGGTACTTTCCAGCCCCTTCTGGGTCTTCTCAAGCCAAACCCAGACACTGCCAAAACCCCAGGTTTCAGTCCCAAGGGACTCGCAGAACTAAGCAGTGGGGAGCCTCCACTTCCAAGTCTGGGAGTAAGACCCCCCCCCCCCCATGGTAAACTGTCTCAATGACTTCCTTTTAAAATTTACAAGCACTTATCTGACTGCCCCTTTGGGGGGGAAAAATTGCTCTTCATGCAAAGAATTGGGAACTCATTACCCAGGACAAATGGGTTTTAAATAGTGTCCCGGGGATACAGATTTCACTTCCACATGTTGCCAACGCCAAGTGGATGGCCGGACCTACCCCCAAATCAGTGGGCAGAGGCACAAAAACAAGTACTTTCTCTCAATCATGGGGGCTATTCAACCGGTATCAGAAGAGGAAAAGGGACAAGGTTTCTACTAGAGACTTCCTGGTACCCAGGAAAGACCATTCATGGTGTCCTGTCCTGGACCTGTCTAAACACCTTTTTGGAGATTCCAAGTGTCAAGATGCTGACTCTTCAATTACTTCCTATGCTAGGCAAAGATGCCTGGTTGGCAACACTATATTTAAAAGAAGCATACCTGCACATCCCAATCAGGGAGTCTTGCAGAAGATACCTACGCTTTAAAGCAGGCTACGTGCACCATCCGTTCTCTGCACTGCCCTTTGGCTTGTCTACTGCACCCAGGGTATTCACAAAGTGCTTAGCTCCAGTTATTGCATTCTGCAGGCAAAGAAATATTCAAATATACTCATACCTGGACGATTGTCTAATTCAGGCAGAAAGCCAGGACATACTTTTGAATCATCTGGCCTTTGTAAAAAGGGTTCTAACTTGTCTGGGATACACCATAAACGAAAACAAATCACAACTGGTACCCTGTCAACAAATTATATTCCTGGGAGCAAGCTTGAATGACAACTTACTTCAAACAAGTGGCCACAAAAACCGTGCATCTGCAAGACAAATACTGCAAGCCTTGGGGTTCATGGCCTCCTGAATTCTTCTAATTTTATATGCAAAACTGTATATGAGGAAACTACAGTGGTATCTAAAAAGCCTATGGTGTCAACATTCTCAAAACCTAGAAACAATGATTCCTATCATACCTTGCCTAAGCCTAGAGTTTCTTTGATGGCAGAGGCCTGCCACCAAAACAAGGGATGAACTTTCACAACACCCCCTGCCCCCAAACCCTAACAGATGCATCACACTATGCATGGGTGGCTCACCTGGCAGGGAAGTGCATTCAGGGCAAATGGAACCCAAGTCAAATGCACCTGCATATCGATCAAAAAGAATTGTTAGCTGTACAGAATGCTCTGACAGCCTTCAAGGACCACATTCTTCCAGGACAACTAATAGTAAAGACGGACAACACCACTGTTATGTGGTACATCAAGGGGGGGGGGTATTCATTCTTACCCCTTCTGTAGACTAGCCATGGCATTGTGGAACACAGCCTTGAGCTACCAAGTGCACCTACAAGCTTTATTCCTGCCAGTAAAATTAAATGCACTGGCAGACTGACTAAGCAGAAACCTCATGGAGCCACACTAGTGGAAACTGGAACAAATGATTTTCATCATGTTGACAAGCAAATGGGTGAGCCCAGATATAGACCCGTTTGCCTCTCCCCAGAACTACCAATTGGACAAATTTTGCACAAGGACTCCCCACAAACAAGCCTGGAAAGAGGTTTTTCCAGCTGAAGGACAGAGCATCTAAAGTACTACTAAGTCAAACCGGACAAACCAAGGATGATTTTGATTGCTCCAGTCTGGCCGAGCCAACACTGGTACCCCCTCCTGCAGTGTGTCACGGTTATCTCCATGGCATCTGCCTCAGACTTCTTCCCTGCTGTCTCAGCAGAACCAGATTCTGCACCCTCTGCTACCAACACTGAACCTTGCAGCCTGGCTAATTATTTAATCTTTCCTTTACCATCCCTCAGCAATCCTGTGATGGATATCATTTTAGAGGCAAGGCTGCCTAGTACTAGAAAATCTTGCGCTGAAAAATGGAAAAGATTCAATCTCAAGGGATGGAGCAGCACAGCAGCGCCCAATTTACCTCAGATTTTGCGATACTTGAGATGCTTCACAGGGGCCTGTCTTTTTCCTCAATTAAAATCCACACTTCAGTCATTTCAGCTCATTATAAAACAGAACCTCCCCACTTCTCTCATCCACTGCTCAAGCAGTTCCTCAGGGGGGCCAAAAATTTGAGACCTTTGTCTTGGAAAAAGTCACTCTACCTCCTTTCCAGTCAGCTGCTACTGCAGACTTAAAATTTCTTTCTTGGAAAACAGGTTTTCTTTTAGCAGTCACTTCAGCTAGAAGGTTCTCTGAATTAAGGCCCTTATGGCATAGAGCCTTTCATCTTTCATGCAGACAGGGTGTCACTCAGACCCAATCCATCCTTCATGCCAAAGGTGGTATCCGGTGTGGCACTTAATCAGTCCATTTGCCAACCTTCTTTCCCAATCCACAGAATAAAGGGGAATGGATACTAAATTCTTTAGATGTGCACAGACAACTTAGTCTACATGGACAGGACTAAGCCTCAAAGGAAATCTGAACTGCTGGTAGAATTTGCTGCAGGGGCAGAGGGGAAGGCTATTTCAAAGCAAACCATTTCTAAATGGATAAGCCATTGCATTAATTTCTGCTATAAGCACCATGAAAAAGCTATCCCCCAGGGGATTTGACCTCACTCCACCAGGGCTGCATCTACCTCTACAGCCTTTCTCAGAGGCTTCCCTACCAGGGGCATCCTAGAAGCTGCTACCTGGAGTTCTGTACATACTTTCACAAAGCATTATTTGCCAATTTTCTCTAAATCCAGAGCTGGCTTTGCCACTGCAGTCTTGCAGGGCTTTATAGCTGGCCCTAATGCTATCTAAACTCCTCCTCCCAACATAGCTTTGGGAATCTACCCAAATGTAATGACTGCAACAGTGAAACACTGAGCATAGTACAGTTGTGTACATTTACCATAAATGTAGACGTTTCAGTGTATGCAGTGTTGCAGTCGTGGTTACCCTCCCTCCAGCCCCCTAACTGATTTTGGCTATACCTCTTCTTTTCCTTTACTATGCTTAAAAGCCTTTTTGGTGTATTTGCTTTTTTGTTGGAGGTATCTTTTTGGGCTTTTGTTTAATTGCTTCCCATTAGGGGGGCACCTGACATCTGGGGCAAGAAAAACTGATGTAAAGGTGTTGGCTGCATGTTTTATACCCCTGACTACCTGATGTCATGGAAGAAGGGACAGTAACTGACGCAGGACCCCTGGCTGTTAATCGGGCCGACTGAGGGCAACCTGCAAGCAGATTACCCAAATGCAATGACTGCAACAGTGAATACACTCTAACATCTACATTTGTGGTAAGTGTACACAACTGTGCTTTCCACATGCTGAAGTATCAGCAGCATACCATGGAACTCCTCAAACAAAACACATCTCCCTTTTCGGCTTGTGCAGAAAATAAAGAATTACAAGAGCTTATGCATTCTGCAAGCCAAGTTACTTAAGTACACCGTGCAATGTGGCTTTGATGCTATAGAAGAATCTTGCAGGGCAGCAGTCACTGGTTCTGTCCTTAGAAGGCATGCTTGGCTTAAGAAACAGTCCTTGCCCTGGAACAAAGAATCTGCTTAGCACCAAGGCAGAAGAGGTCTTAAAAAAGATGGAAGAAAAAGATAAATCTATGCAGACAGACTTTTTACTGGTCCATCCTCCCGAGGTTCAGTAGGCATTGCCCCTCCAAGCATTGGTCCTTTCTGGCCCCTCAAGGCCAGCTCAGCCAAGACCCAGGGAAGCAGACCCCCAGACAGCAGCCCCAGGGAATGCAGAGATCTAAGCAATGGAGTTCCTCTTCAAAAACAGGGAGTGCTAAGCCACCCCCTTATGGTAAGGACTCCCAATGACTTTACACCTCCACCCCATATCTCTGCCCATCTGTTTGTGCCCCTAGGAGGAAAACTCCTTCCATGCAAACAACTGGGCTTCTATTACCAACGACCAATGGGTCCTCAACATTGTGTCCCAGGGATACAAATTTTATTTCCACACTCTGCCAACCTGAAAAGGGTTCCCAGGTCTTCCTCCAAACCTGTAGGCAGAGGCCAAAAAGCAAGTCCATTCCCTGCTCTCAATGAGGGCAATACACAGTGTGTTCCTACAGAAATTCCAGACTCTTCCTGGCACCCACAAGAGGGCACCTGGTGCCCAATTCTCAATCTATCCATTCTAAACACCTTTCTGATACCAAAATTCAAAATGTTCACACTCCAGCAGCTTCTTCCTATGCTTTCCAAGGATGCTTGGTTAGTCACTCTAGACCTAAGAGGCCTACCTACACATCCCAATCGGGGATTCTTGCAGGAAATTTCTGTTTCAGGGCAGGATCTATGCACTTTCAGTTCTCTGCGCCTCCCTTTGGCTTATCCACTGCTCCCAGAGTTTTCACAAAATGCCTGGCTCCAGCCATTGCCTTTTGCAGGCAAATATTCAAATGTAATCGTACTTAGGAGATTGCCTGATACAGTCAGGAAAAGCTGTTACAGCATTTGTAAAGGACCTACTGACCTCCCTGGGGTATACTGTCAACGAAACCAAATCAAAACTAGTCCCCATTCAAAAAATTGTATTCCTGGGAGCAAGCCTGGACACAGCAACCCAGATGGCATTCCTTACTCCAGAAAAACAAGCCTACCTGACAGGCTACTTCCCTCAACTAGCCACCAGAACCCAGTTATCCGCAAGGAAAATCCTGCAAGCTCTAGGGTTCTTGGCCTCCTGCATTCTACTCGTTCCTTATGCCAGACTGCATACGAGGAAACAATGGTACCTAAAAAGCCTTTGGTGTCAACATACTCAAGATCTGGAAACTATCATACCTATGAATACCCTGTTTAAGGAAAGATTTTCTTTGTTTTGCAGCAGCTTGCAACCACAACAAGGGACTTCCCTTCTCACAACCCCCCACCGCCCAGACCCTAACCACAGACTCATCAGACTATGCCTGGGCTGCACAATTCCTGCCAGGCTCCCTAAACTCTGGCAGACAGCTTAAGCAGAAACCTGCTAGACCCACACAAGTGGCACCTAAACCATATTGCCTTCAGTCTTGTACCAAAGAAATGGGGCATCCCGAAGATGGACCTCTTTGCCTCTCACTCCAATCATCAGCTGAGCAAATTCTGCACCAGGGAACCTCACAGCAAGGTCTGGAAAGTGAATGCTCTATCCTTCCAATGGGTAAACCTCTCTGTGCATTACCCTTTCTACCACTCCTTTCAAGGGTACTGCTCAAAATAAGGGAAAAAAAAGGGCAATTGTGCCTCAGATTGGCCATGCCAGCACTGGTACCCATTGCTGCACAGCCTGTCAGCCCTGCCACCTACCTCTGATCCCAGCACACCTGACCCAGAAGAATGGAAAATTCATGCATCCATAATTGCAGACCCTGAACCTGGCAGCCTGACTTATTCCCTGACCTCTCCTCCAGCTGCCAGCCTAAGCAAACAAGTCCTGGATGTTGTACGTGAGGTCAGAGTCCCTAGCACTAGAAAATCCTATGCTAACCAGTAGAAAATGTTTTGCAACTGGATCTCGGGCTAAGGGAGCCAAAACAGCACAGCCTTCCCTACCTCTCATTCTGGATTACCTAGCAGACCTACTACACAGGGATCTATCCTTCTCTTCTATTAAAATTCATGCCTCTGCCATCTCTGCTTATTACAGCACAGAGCCACCTCTCTTCTTGCACCCTTTTATTAAACAGTTCCTAAGAGTTGCTGACAACTTAAGGCCACCCAGAAGAGCTCCTACCCCAGCTTGGGACCTTATCTTTGTGTTGGAAAAGGTCGCCCTATATCCCTTTTTGAGTCTGCAGCTTCAGCAGAGTTGAAATTCATCTCTTGTAAGACGGCCTTGCTTCTGGCCATCACTTCAACTAGAAGAGTTTCAGAGCTACAAGCACTCATGGCTGTAGACCCTTTCATTATTTTCCATGCTGACTGGTTCTCCCTCAGGACTTAACCCATCCTTCATGCCTACAGTGGTGTCTAATGTGGCTCTCAACCAATCCGTTCATTTGCCCCCCCCCCTTTTTTTTCCCTAACCATCAAAACAAGGGAGAGGATTCTGCACAATCAAGATGTGCAGATACAGCTCTGATACTGTCTGGATAGGACAATCTTTTAGAAAAACTGACCAATTGCTAGTCAACTTTGCAGCAGGGGAAGAGGCTAAGGCCATAGCCAAACAGTCACTCTCCAACTGGATAGCACACTGCATCCATTTCTGCTACAAACAGCATGGTAAACCACCCCCAAAGGGGGTCGGGATGCATTCCACCAGGGCAACCTCCACCTCTGCAGCTTTTCTCAGACTGGTCCCTACCAGGGACATCCTGGAGACTGCAACATGGACTTCTGTTCATACCTTCAAGCATTACCACTTGCCTATCTTCTCCAAGTCCAGGGTAGGCTTGGCCACCACAGTCTTGCAGGGCATCCTAGCCAGTCCCCAGTCATCTTGACTGCCTCCACCCTTTTTGGCTTTGGGAATCAACTCAAGTGTGATGACTGTAACAGTGAATACATGTTAACATCTACATTTATGGTAAGTGTACACCACTGTACTTTCCTATTGATGTGTTTTTTGAAAAATAAATGGTGAAAGTTATCTGCAATTATAATTTTTTTCAGGTGAACATCCTTCTCTTTAGTCTACACACACATGCCTTGTACAGCTCATACTACTGACACATCTGTCTCACTAAGAAATACTATTTCATCTTTTCTCCTCTACCCTTGGTTTTCATATTTAACATTTTTAGGTAATTCCATACACGTTCATCACTAGACTACTGCTGTAGTAGCCTAAGCTGTGTGGGTCCTGTTCTGCCAAGAACGACAACCCGGCAGCCTTCAAAGCTTCAGGGCACCCATGTGCCCCAACCATTGAATGGATCAAGGAGAGCCATGTAAAGCCAGTAGTTGGAAAGCCAGAGCCTCAGAACGTTCTTGCTGTTAATGTGCCTTGAATGATCAGTTGGTTAGTGCTTCACTAAGGCTAGGCAGCAAACTACCTTTCTGGAGAAAGCCTTCCACTTAATTTTCAGAGGGAAAAAGTTTACTTTTGCACAGAAATCTTGTTGTAGCTAGAAAATATGTAGTGGTAGTCACTAAGCATTTTCTTCAAAAAGTTTAATTTTTCTGAAGTTTGTGTTTGGGATAGAAATTTAAAAATTTTTTTTTGGTAACTTTGGATCATTTGTTTAGAAAATTACAAATCGGGCTTTTTGGAGGATTGCCACAAATGTTTCTACATCCAAGCTGCAGATTTCCTATTAGAAGGTTTACTGGCTTTTCATTGTTCTTTGACCTGCATTTCTGGCACTATTCTGTAGTAAGCCATGGAGCAGGCTTCGGACTCTTGCATTCTGTTTTCTGTGGCCAAACTAATATTTCTGCTGGTTTATCGTTTGATCCTGCTGCCGTTGCTTCTCAAGAAGCCACTCAGGACTGGTAGTTAGGCACATCCTTTGGCTATTGGGTACTTTCATTGGGCAAGAGAGAACAGTTTTCTGTCTGAGGTAGGAGTGGGTAATACTTGACTAGGTATGGTCTTGAGTACTTGATTCCTGGGAAAAAGCTCCATCTTTGGGTCTGTGTTAGAAAAGGAAATATAAAGTTGGGTATATTTTTTTCACAGAGCGTGGAAGGGAAGACCAGCTGGCATTTGCTAAGGCTGTATTTTCCACCTTAAGTTCCGATTCCAGTGGTCACCTGTCTGATTCTGGTTTTTCTCATAAATTTGATTAGAAACGTGCCCGAGGAGAGGCTAGTTTGTCTTCAGATTCCCCTCTGAGAAGTGATCTTTTTCTGAAACTATAGCTAAAATGAAAGTATTTCAGTGTGAACTATGTGAAATTCCATTATCCCAGTAAAAATGTGATTTTTATTACAGATGGATTTTCCTCAGCCTGCAGTGGTACCTCTTGTCATACCAGCTTTTAGAGGGTGGTTTCTTGTCAGCCTGCAGCAAATTGAAAAGTCAAACCCATGCCCCTAAAAAGTCCAATTTATAGTAAGATGTCTGACCCACAAGATTTTTCAGTCCTTTCCAAAGTTTTAATAGGAACTCTGATGTCCTTCAAGGATGCATCTGCAGTCCTTACAAATGGGTTGTCCTGTCGTCAGGCAGCCCTTCGGTCGGCCGGATTCCAAAGTCTGGGTCTGGCCTCGGCTGGTGTCGCACTTCACCCGACGTCATAGCTGCAGTTCTTCGGGTATAAAGGCATCAGCCGACGCCATTTTCCTCAGTCTTTCTTGCCGCGTGGCGCCCGAAGCAGAAGCTGTTCGCAAGTGCCAGTCTGCCAGAACCAGAGATTACTACAAGTACCGAAGACTTCTAAAAAGCTAAGTACCCCGTTGGGGACTCTTTCTTGCCTCGGCCGATGTCAGAAAAAGTGAATAACTGTTTAAATTGTGGGAAACAAATACCTCATAAAGATTTCCACTCTTACTGCTTACCTTGCTTAGGCCCAGACCACGACGTAGCAGCTTGTCTAGCCTGTGCTTCTTTCAACCGACTAACTCTTAGACGTCGGTCTGAATTTGCTGAAGAGTTTTTCGGCTCCGCTTTTGCTTACATTATGCCGTCGGATACTCCGACTACGCAAATTTCTAAAAAACGCAAGGAAAAGGACCAACACTCGCGGTCCGCGGTTTCGTCCAAAACCGCGGTTAAGCCAACCGCGAGTGTCTCTGTTTCGGCTGAAACAGAGTCCACGGTTCTTCCTTCGGCCGAAAACTTGCCACTTACCGAGGCCTCATCCAGCTTGGCTGAATCTGCTACTGAAATCCCACCTGCAAGTTCACAGGATTTATCAGATACTATCCCTTTGGATATTTCTACCCCTGCACGTGGAGCTACTAGGCCTCCTGCATCCATGTCGATTAAGGCCTTTGCCAGGGCTAAAGCAGCAAAAACTACCAAAACTGTGCCTGCTAAGACCCCCTCTCACAGGCCCAGTTCTAGTTCACAAATGCTTAGTCTAGCAGAGGATCTCATTTCTTTGATCCGGGGATCCCAGCCACATCCAGACAGGGCCTCTCACCCACCTCCAGAGAAGAGGACTAGAGTAGAGCCCCCTGAGCCAGTTTCTTCGGATGGCTCCTCTGATGAATCAGATAATTCAGACCCTCCAGAGGCCCCTTTTTCTCCTTATGAGGACTCTGATGCAGAAGAGTCCATTCCTTCTGCCTCTCCGCCTGAGGAATTTTCTTTTGGGGAGACCTTGCATGCTATGAGGGAACAATTTCAATGGCAGGGCCAGGATTTTTCAGACTCTAGGAAAAGGCTTAGAACCTTTTTGCATTTGCCACAGCATAGGCCTTTAGCCATTCCTCCAGTACTTACTGTTGTGGATGATGATTTTAATGATGCTTGTACTGCTCCTGATTCACTTCCTCCGGCCCCTGCTAAGCCCGATAGGTACTACAGGGTTCCGGACACACATTATCATTTGTATAAGGCCCTTTGCAGATCCCGAAACTATCTCCCAGGGACCCAAGGCTGTAGCAGCTACCTCTACCAAAACCCCTCCCTCTGAAAGGGAATCTAGGGCCTTAGAGATGGGGTAAAAAAGCTTACACTTCTGCTACTCTTTCAGCTAGGGCCTTGAACTGTCAATTCCACATGATTCAGTATCAGGAATTTGTTAGACCAGTTAACTAAAAAACTGTCCTCGGATGAACCATTAGACAAAAAATCTGTACAGGAAATGGTACATAACATTCAGCAGGTCAGTAATCATTCCTTAAAATGCGGCTATGATGCACTGGAGGCTTCCTTTAGATCAGCCATGACTGGCACAGTGATCAGAAGACATGCATGGTTAAAACAGTCCTTACCAGACCATGTTAAATCAAAGCTCCTAGATGCTCCCATGGATAAGCTCAATTTGTTTGGCTCCCCTGCACAGCAGGTGCTGAAGAAGGTGGAAGAAAGCAAAATCTGTCCAGACAGTCAAGGATTTCTTGCAGGTCCAGCCTCCAAGGTTTAGCAGGAACTGGCCTTCCAAGAATTGGTCCTTTCCAGACACCTCCAGAGCTCCGAGAGGCAGGAATAGACGCTCAAGAGGCAGGGGTCAATCCAGAGGTGCCTACAGGGGATGTCAATGGCAGGCTAACAACCAGCGAGGTACAGCCACAGATCCAGCCACCACCACCACTTCCACAGGACAATCACAGTGACTTGACTCTGGCACCGCCTACCAGGGAACAACTAGAGGCACCCTTAGGCGGGAAGCTAGCCTTATTTTCAGTAAACTGGCATTACATCTCAGGAGACAAATGGATTTTACAGACAATAGACCAAGGTTACAGGTTTCACTTCCATACTCTACCAAGGAAGAGAGGAATGCCAAACCTACCTCCAAATCAGAAGACAGAAGCTCTAGAACAAATAACTCACTTACTAAGGATGAGAGCTGTAGAAAGGGTACCATCTATGGAACAAGGGCAAGGATTTTACTCCAGACTTTTCCTGGTACCAAGAAAAGAAAACCAATGGAGGCCTATTCTCGACCTGTCCGCTTTAAACACATACCTCATTGTTCCAAAATTCAAAATGCTGACCCTACAGCAGCTTCTTCCCATGCTGGGCAAGGAGTCTTGGCTGGTAACTCTAGATCTGAAGGAGGCATACCTGCACGTCCCCATACGACCAAATTGCAGAAGATACCTCAGATTTCTTGCAGGATCAGAGCATTATCAATTCTCAGCATTGCCCTTTGGCTTATCTACTGCGTCCAGAGTTTTCACGAAATGCCTGGCATCAGTAATTGCTCATTGCAGGCTTCAGGGAATTCAAATTTACCCTTACCTGGACGACTGCCTGTTACAAGCGGACAACAAAAACAAATTAACAAAAGATTTGGAAAGGGTCATTCATCTACTACAAGCCCTGGGATACATAGTCAATATAAAAAAAGTCAAGGCTGATACCATCCCAAAGGATAACCTTATTGGGTGCAGATCTGGACACATCAAAACGAATGGCATTCCTGACAGTAGAAAAACAGGAGCAACTCCCTTTCTACTTCATGGCATTAACAAAGCAGAACCAGCTAACAGCAAGAAAAGTCCTGCAAGCTCTCGGTTACATGGCATCCTGCATAATATTGATTCCACATGCCAGACTACATATGAGAAAGTTACAGTGGTACCGAAGGAATTTATGGTTTCAGCACAAGCACAGCCTAGAAACCCAAATTCCAATAATTCCATGCCTGAAGCAAGAGTTCCAATGGTGGGCTCAGGCCTGTCAAACAAACAATGGACTACCCTTTCACAGCACTCAACCAAGCCAGACCATCACAACAGACGCTTCAGACCTCGGTTGGGGGCACACATGCTGGACAAGTGCATACAAGGCTTATGGACTCAAGACCAGCTGCACCTACACATAAATCGAAAGGAAATGCTGGCAGTAAAACTGGCAATTCAGGCATTCAGACCATTTCTTCGACAGGGTCAACTGCTGATAAGGACGGACAACACCACAGTTATGTGGTACATCAACAAACAGGGAGGCACACATTCATACCCTCTATGCCGAATGGCAATGGACCTCTGGAATGTGGCACTGAGCTTCAACATTCAGTTACAAGCAATTTTTGTGCCAGGAAAAGAAAATATACTAACAGACATCCTAAGCAGAACTGCCACAGATGCCCACGAATGGATGCTGCATCCGGACATCTTCAAAACCATTACAAGGAAATGGGGACTACCAGAAATAGACTTATTTGCATCCCCACACAATCACCAACTGAAAAAATTCTGCACAAGGACGTACCACCCACTTGCTTGGAAAGTGGACTCCCTATCTTTCAGTTGGAAAAACCTGACAGCATATGCATTCCCACCTCTTCCTTTGATGCACAAGGTGCTATTGAAGATCAAAGAAGACCGTCGAAGGATCATCCTGATAGCTCCAGACTGGCCAAGGCAACATTGGTACCCATTACTGAGGAGCATGTCTCGGGAACAAATATGTCCTCTGCCCCTAGTTCCCTTGCTGTTAACACAGAACAACTTCAAAACCCTGCATCCAAACCTGAAAACACTGCAGCTGGCTGCTTGGAACATTGCATAAGACCAAATAACCCAGATTTATCTCAAAGGGTTAAAGACATTATCTTGGAGGCTCGCAGACCCTCAACAAGAAAAAATTATTCAGCAAAATGGAAAAGATATCTCATTTGGAGTACAGCAAAAGGAGAGAATGTGTCACTGGTAAACATAGCTAACATCCTGGAATACTTGGCAGAGCTCTTCCACAACGGCCTGTCCTATTCTTCCATTAAGATTCATGCATCAGCCATTTCAGCAGAATACAACTTGGATCCTCCAGTCTTCTCACATCCTCTGCTCAGGCAGTTTCTGAGTGGAATTAAAAATGTAAAACCACCTAGGAAGCCACCATTGCCAGCATGGGACTTGAACTTTGTGCTAGAAAAGTTGACACTACCTCCTTTCGAACCAGCAGCAACAGCAGAATTACAATACTTATCATGGAAAACTGCTTTCCTGCTTGCAATCACTTCAGCAAGAAGGGTATCTGAGCTACAGGCATTAATGGCAGTACAGCCCTTCCTGATCTTCCATCAAGATAGTGTCCATGAGAACTAATCCTACTTTTATGCCAAAGGTGGTCTCCAGGGTATCTTTAAATCAAGCTGTCCACCTACCTACATTCTTCCCCAACCCACAGAACAGGGGAGAAAGACTGTTGCATACCTTGGATGTACATAGACAATTACGTTACTACCTGGACAGGACCAAGAGCAATAGAAAAACTGACCAGCTACTGGTAGCATATGCAACAGGAATGGAAGGAAAAGCAATTTCAAAACAGACAATCTCTAAGTGGATAGGAAATTGCATTAGATTTTGTTACTCCTACCATGGGAAGAAAACTCCAGAAAACATCAGGCCTCACTCTACAAGGGCTACAGCCACTACCACAGCTTTTACGGAGTGGCTACCAAAGACATTTTAGAGGCTGCTACTTGGAGCTCCGTGCATACATTTGCCAAGCATTATAATTTACCTTTATACTTCAGATCCCGAGCAGGTTTTGCCACTGCTGTTTTGCAAGGGATCTTAACTACACCATAATAGTATTTCTCCTCCTCCCCCAGTTTGGCTATGGTATTCTACCCATTTGTAAGGACTGCAGATGCATCCTTGAAGGACATAGTACAGTTTTGTACCTACCATAAATGTAGATGTCCGATAGGCATGCATCTGCAGTCAGGATTACCCACCCTCCTTCCCCTCTGTGGTACTCCTAGGGTATTTACCCATCTTGTAGCTAGCTGGGGGAATCATTATGGTGTATTTGTTTGTATATATGTACATACATGCTTATTTTTTGTTTGCTCTCTACTATTTGGAACCATTTGCATTTATCCAAATTTAGCCTTCCTACAGGGCACCTGGCATCTGGGGCAAGAAACACTGAGGAAAATGGCGTTGGCTGATGCCTTTATACCCGAAGAACTGCCGCTATGACGTCGGGTGAAGTGCGACACCAGCCGAGGCCAGACCCAGACTTTGGAATCCGGCCGACCGAAGGGCTGCCTGACGACAGGACAACCCTTTGTAAGGACTGCAGATGCATGCCTATCGGACATCTACATTTATGGTAGGTACAAAACTGTACTTTCCTCCACCTTGGGACCTGAACTATGTTAGAGAAGCTCAATGTTGCCCTGTTTGAGCTAGCAGCTACAGCCTCTCTAAAGCACTGCACTTGGAAAACCGTGCTTTTGGTGGCCCTGACAGCCAGGAGTGTCAGAGCTCCAGGCTGTCATGGTCAACTCAGTCTTAATCTTCCACAAGAATAGGGTAACCCTACGGACTAACACCTCCTTTATGCCTACAGTGGTCAATGAGTTGTCCCTGAACCAAAGTTTCAACCTCCCCACCTTTTTTCCCCACAACCACTAAATGACAAAGTCATGCATTCCCCTGATGTTCAGACAAATAAGATGCTATATAGACAAGACGCAAATCCCTTAGGAGATCAGAGCAAGTGTTAGTCTCCTTTAATCCCAGGGCTCCAGGAAAAGCTTTGACAAAGCAGACTCTGTACCTGGATTTCCAAAACCATCTCCTTTTGTTTTACCTACCATGACAAACACCTGGACTCTTAACATAAAAGCCCATTCCACTAGGGCCATGGCTGCCTCTGGTGCATTTTATAAGGGGATGGACACTGCTTCTGTTATAGAAGTAGTTACCTGGACATCTGTCCATACCTTCACCAAGCACTAAGAAGTAGACCATATCTCCAGATCAGGTTTTGCTAGAGCAATCCTGCATGGATTTTTGAAAAATTGCACCAAACCACCACCCTCTTCCCTTTTGAGCTAAGGCACTCACCCAAAGATTATGAATACTGCAACATGAGAATAGGACATAGGATAGTTGTCTAAAAAATTACTATAACCATAGATGCCCTTCTCTTCCATGTTGCAGTATTCTGTCCCACGCTTCTCCCCCGTGGAAAAGAAGCTTTGCTAGATGATTTTGGACTTCTGCAGCTGTCCTGGAGCTTGGGTCTAACTGTGGCATTCAGTTCTGAGGAATGTGCATGCAGATGTCACTTATGGCCCATGTACCCTACGGCCAACATCCCACATACCTTGCAGTGACTAAAGCTTGGGTGGACATTCGGGTTGCTAAGCAGAGGGCTAACCCAAAGGTTGAGTACTGCAACATGGAAGAGAAGGACATCTGTGGTTATAGTAAGATTTTATAGGTTCATAGGTTGGTACTAGGCTATCAGCCCTAGGGCCTATGCAAGCCTAGCCAAACAATTCCCCGGATATTTCCCCCCATATTTACTTCCCTGGACCCCTGTCTAGCAGGGCAACTAACATGATCCCTGGGGTGAATTTCCTATCTCCCTTCCAACCGTCAAGGTTCCTTTTGAAGAGGGCCAAGGAGGCTCTCTGCTTGATTATGTATGGGGAGTCTCTGGGTCAGGAATATATCCCTCCAGCATGTTTTGTTCATTGTGATGACAAGGTTTATATCCCTGGAACATGTGGCTCTGTGGGATTGGGATTTCTTTGTGGAGCATGTCCAATAGCTCAGGGTTTGACATGGCTTTGTTAAGCAGAGATCACCTCTGAGTAGACTATATGCCACAGAGTATAGCTGGATTTTTTTTAGACTGTCAGCATAGGGCATCTGCTTTAGGTCTGTGATTCTTTTAGTGAGGTATTTCTGCGGCCTTTCCAGCTGTTGCAGATGTCTTTTGAGGTACATACCAAACTGGGCATTGTACTCTAATGGTTCTAATTCTTTTCAGAGCCTTCACCATCATGGTAGGAAGTGGGGCTCGTTATTTGTTTTGTGAAAATGAAGGTTTGGCATGTTAAGGTAGTAGTTTTGAGAGTAAAAAAAAACTATTAGTAGCTATAAAATCTTGTGTACTAGTTCATATTGCTCTGTCTTTTAATTGCTAATTTAGAGTTTATAAAATGTGTATAATCAGAATGCCAAGCAGAAATTGGTGCCCTAGCAAGTTTGTAATTTGAAACCTTGCATTCTGTGTAATGTGTTTTGGTAAGAGTAGATATTGTGTATTCTCTTCACTTCCGTAATGCAAGCTGTCGTTTCTTCCAGCATTGCTCTGCATTGGTTGCTTAAGTACCATTGTTTGCTTGTTGGGAGTGAATGGTGGGCATTTGCTTTTATTCAAGTGATTTTCCCATACCTTTTTTCCGTAGATCATTTTGACAGTTTTTGTTCAGATTTCTTTGCGAAAGTGCCAAGTGGTGATGGTCATAAGTAATTTTTGTCTGCGTTTCTCAAATGTTACAAAACTGGATTTTATCAGTCTGGGCTTTTTTGTACTTGTCTGTGATGAGCTTAAATAACTTTGTGAACCTCTTTGGAGTTTGGCAGTTCTTCCTGTATCATTTCCAAGCTTATGGATTTGGAAGTTTTAGTATCCTTAATCCATCCGTCATCCCAGATAAACTGTTTTACTTAAACTGATCTCATTAAAAAGCGTACAGAGCAGTCTTATTTGGGATTGGATTTATCAGATCAGTGGTACTTGCTAGAAAATGCAGCCTGTGCATAGATCTGAGCTGGATACCTAAACTGACTGTTGCTGTAAAAAGTTGAGGTAGTTTCCTGTTAAAACCCCGTCCCAAAAAGTTCCCCAAAACAGTTCAGTGGTAAATGTGATTTCAGATAATTGACCTTAATGCTGCTGCTGCTTAAATCTAGAAACTGTTTTCCACACTGACACTGGAGCACTTTCAGTTCTGTTGTAATGGCTTTCTGACTAATCTGGAGTAAAAAGGCATAGTTTTGGGGTACTACAGAGAATATTGTATGATATTTTTTTGGGGTGAGATCATAGCTTTTCTTTTAGTAGCATTTTAAGAATCAGTAGCTTTATTTCGCACTGGTTTTGAGACCAGGCCTTCCTAGAGTGCAGATATATTTACTGTGTGTGTTAAACGTGATGATTTAAAGTTATTTTTCCTCGATGTGGATATTTTAGTGAGCTGCTATGCCTGAGTTTCAGTGAGATATTTGCATGTATAATGGGACGATTCTCTGAGGAATGGCCTTGTGTGCTTGATTAGTGCTTTTAATTAAAGGACAGCAGCTGGATTCTGTTATTCAATGTTCAACTTCTGTCATTTTTCTCCCTATTTACAGTCCCTGCTATGAATAAACAATACAGCATTTAAAATATTATAAAACTTTTTTTCTCCACTGGAAGAGTACCTTACTGTGCTGTATGAACCTATGGTGGTTTCACTTTCAAAAAAACACTGTTAACCTGCCATGGAAAAGCTTGTTGCAGTCTCCAATTCACTGATGTCATCAAGTCCAATGAATGCAGGTAGTTTTCTGGCTAGTTCCTCCCCAAACTGACATCACCACAACTGTCCTAAAAACTCACCCATGCTGTGATGTCATAGCTCCCTAGTCCTTTTCTGATCCATAAAGAAAGTAAATGCTAAAACAAGGAAAAAGTGCAGGAGTCAAGTTTCCTGCTGTGAGCTGTCAATCACAGCAGGTAGCGGCTCAAATTACCTTTAGTAGTTTGACAGCTGGGAAGGTTGGGTATGAAGGGTGATGGGATATGAATTGTAGCACAGTTCAGGCTTCACAGAAGACTACAGATTAACCATTCTAAGAAGCAGCAGCAGTGAAAAGCACTTTGACAGAATGGCATAAAATGTTACTTAAAACTGAAAGCAGTGTATGGATGTAAAATCAATGCAGTTGACTGGTGCTATAGGAAGAAAGAGGCCTGCGTGATGTAATTTTTTACAGACAAGCACTGCACTGTGGTACACCTAGAGGCAGACTAAACAATCAGGATCACCTCCAGATGCTAAATCCCATGTGGTCAGGCTCAGAAATTAAATATAAAAATATTTAAAACCCAGTAAATAGTCCCAGAGTGGTGTTAAAATGTAGGAAACACCAAAGCATGATGAAATGTTTTTTTCAGTAGGAGTGGTTCTCCTTTAAAAGAGTTAGTGATTTTTCTGTTGCCTGAATTGCCAGAGTTGTGGCATATTAAGTAACCAGGTATTCTTGAAATTGTAGTGCAACAGACTTTAATTGAAAAAAGGTTGATTGC
>NC_056726.1:365348962-365363962 GCF_019279795.1 Protopterus annectens | reverse complement strand
AAGAGATGCTAGCTGTTCAGAATTCCTTGACAGCCTTTAAGGATCAACTTCATCTGGGACAACTATTGATAGACGTACAATACCTCAGTCATGTGGTACATAAACAAGCAGGGTGGCTCTCATTCCTATCCCTTTTGCAGACTAGCCATGACTTTGTGGGACACAGCATTGACTTACCAAGTACATCTGCAGGCACAATCCCTTCCAGGAAAGATAGTACTCTGACAGACTAAGCAGAAACCTCTTGGATCCCCACGAGTGGAAATTGGATCCGCAAGTCTTCAGCATGATAATAATGAAATGGGGATGCCCGGACATAGATCTATTTGCCTCCCCTCACAGTAGCCAACTACAGAGATTCTGCACAATGACTTATCACAATCAATACTGGAAAGTGGATGCTCTTTCAGCTGGAAAAACTTAACAGTATATGCCTTTCATCCTCTGCCCCTCCTGCCCAAGGTACTCCTAAAGGTCAGACAAGAGAAGCCAAAAATGATACTGATTGCCCCAGACTGGCTCCGCCAGTGCATGTACCCAATCCTAAGGATCCGGTCTGAATGCCCAGCCTGGAAATTACCTCAGATTCCTCACTTACTGTCCCAGCAAAACAATCGGATCCTGTACAGCCAACTCAAGACCTTTAAATCTGGCAGCATGGTGGATAATGTAGTCATTCAAAACACCCCGCTTTCTAAAGCGGTGATGGATGTTGTTTTGGAGGCCAGGATTCCTAGTTCCAGAAAATCTTATGCTGAAAAAAATGGAAGAGATTCTGTGCTTGGAACCAGGCACAAGGGATTGACATGATTGTTCCAAATATTTCTCAGATTTTGCAATATTAACTGAGATGCTGGAAATAAGCCTATCCTTTTTATCAATTAAGATTCATGCCTCTGCCATTTCAGCTCATTACAATACAGAGCCGCCTATTTTTTCTCATCCTTTACTAAGGCAGTACCTCAGAGGAGCCAAAAACTTAAGGCCTCCAAGGCGATCACCAATACCTGCATGGGACCTCAATTATCTCTTGGAAAAACTCACCCTGCCTCCTTTTGAGCCAGCCACTACAGCTGATATAAAATGTTTATCTTGGTAAACAGCTCTGCTCCTAGCAATAACCTCTGCAAGACTAGTCTCATAGCTACAGGCACTCATGGCTGTGGAACCATTTATAACTTGCCATCCAGATAGGGTTTCTGAGGACAAACCTGACTTTTATGCCTAAGGTAGTGTCCAGTGTGGCCCTTAACCAAACTATTCACTTGCGTACCTTGTCTCTAGATGTACAGGAACATTTTGCAAAATAAGTTTTCAGTCTTGGTTTTATACATCTGTTATGATGTAATTTTCTTGGTGTTCAAGCCTAGGTGGTGGTTCAGCTGCTACTTGCACAGAAAAGCAAATGGCATTCTTTACCGGTAGTTTGTTTGCTGGTAGAACTTGGGTGTAACTAAACACATCCCACCCATTCCTTTCTATTGGATGCTCAAACATTAAATACTGAAGAACCCAAAGGTCAATGAGCATTTTAGCAGCTCACCTGTACTTAGTCTGCACTTAACTATACCCTTCTTACCACCTAAACCAGAGATCTCCTTAAGAGTTAAGAATTTAGTGCTGATATGTACATTACTTTTGTGGATTTTCCATTACCATTGCTGTACCTTTTTTGTTGCGTCTTTCGGCTTATCCCGGTTAGGGGTCGCCACAGCGGAACTCCGGTCCGCTAATGTTTTGGTAGTGGATTTTTACGTGCCGAGTTACCAGCCCTGATGCACAACCTTAAATGAAGGCACGCCCATTCACGCATGCCTCCACACAGAAGACGCTCTGAGAATCGAATGCAACAATGTCTTGCTGTGAGGCTACAATGCTACCGCAGCACCACTACCGCGGGTGCTGTACCTTATTGTTTAATACTTAAAGCCCTATGCAATGCTCAGAGCTGATGTAGGTTCCCCATATTCCATCACCAGTTCCATGTGTTCATTTTGCTTGAAGTAAACTGGACTGTATGTATTGTTGAGTAGCATTATGGTGATGTAGGTGTGGCTTGATACTTGCAGTAATGTTAAGTTAAACTGGCACTGCCAGGTGTAAAAAGTAGCTGAAGCTATTTGGGTTATGTCCTGCCAAGCCAAAGGGTAAAAAGGAGACACAGACAAAAATCATTCAATAAAAAAACTGCAAAACAAACAGCCAAGCTAGAGTTTTCAACGAGTGATACCCAAAACCTCCTTTAGTGGAGTCCCATGGGGTATATACAAATGACCCCTTAAGGACATAATGTTTTAGCTTCATGGTTTGTGAATGTCCATGACTTTTACTTTGTAACTCTTTTTGGTTACATTCTGGCCGAAAAAGCCAAACCCCACTAGCTGTGGATATGCATATTTTGGTCTTTTTATTGACCTCATCACCACACTAAGTGGATAGTCTGGCTGTTCAGAAACACTGTGTTTAAATCCAGGTGCTGGTCATAAAGATTGAAGTGCCTGGAAAGTATCACAACTAACATCCAAGTCAGAAGGGTGGGGTTTGGCTTTTGGCCTTAAGATAACTACTGTTCTTTCGGTTTTTCCTGGTTAGGGGTCACCACAGTGCAACTACAGTCTGCTAATGATTGGCAGTAGATTTTTATGGTGCCAAGGTGCCAGCTCTACGCCAAACTTCAACGAAGGCACGCCCATTCACTCATGTTTTTGGAATGCCACTCGACAGCGGGGAGGACATGCAGACTCCACACAAGACGTTCCAGCTGAGAATCGAATGGGAAAACCTCTTGCTGTGAGGCGACAAGGCTACCATTGCACCACCGTGGCTGGCCTGAAGTTAACTACTTTTTTATCCCCTTTTATAGACAACCAGAAGCCATGTAGCTGAAACAAATGATATTTTTAGGTGTCATTTGCATGTATCCCATGGGCCTTCAGTACAGGAAATTTAAGGTATCACACAGTGAAAACTCTAGCTTGGCTGGATTTTTCTTGCAGTTTATATCCTGCCAAGGGTGTGACCACTGAACGACTTTTAAAGGGTTCAGGGTGCCTTCCATGTTTCCTTAACTGCTGGGTGTAAAGCTGCATAAAAGGAGCAGTTTTGGGTGCCAGGGTAGTTTGGTCTTGACATCGTCCTATCCAGATTCCAGTGCAGAGGTTTGTAAGAAGGGGGTTACTGTGGTTGGTGAACCAGTCTGAGTTCTGGTCACCCCTTTCTTTCTCATCTCCCTTCTCATTCTGTCAAGACAGATGCATGTCTTTCCTTGGGGGAGCTGTATCAAAAGGGGTGAAAATGGTGCAAGGTCCATGGAAAAAGGACAGATAAACACATTGTCGAGGAGATGATGGCAGTAGTAAATGCTTTAAAGGTCTTCAATTCTCAGTGGTCTCCAGCACCTCTGCAAGTAATTGTGTACCACACCAGTGATGTGGTTCTAAATATACCCATTTTGCATAATTGTTATAGTAGCCTAGAGAGGTAGCTTGGCTCAAGTTGTAATCTACAAGCTTCACATATTTCATCTAAGCAAAACATTATAGCAGGGAAACTGAATCAGGACCAGTGCAGACCCTCAGGAATGGAAACTGCAACTGGGGGTCTTTCAGGAATTAACTCTCCTATGAATAACACTGTCTGTTTCCCTGTTTTTAAAACATACAGTTGCAGAAGTTCAGCTCAAGGATTCCTTGCAAATAAGCTAGTAAGAGTGATGCCTTATAATTCCCATGGATTGAAATGTTCCTCTGATTTTCCATCCTTCCCATTGATATCAGAGTCTTCAGAAGATCCAGGACGACTACCCAAATATAGTGCTGATTACTCGCTTTTGGCCCCATCAAGAATGGTTCTTCCTGTATTTGAAAATGGCCAATGTCAATTTCCAGTTTGTGGGGAAGCCTGTGGTTTGAAATCACACCATACAAAGGTTGACAAATGTACACCCCAAACTGAAGAACCTTCCATTTGACTGTCTACATGCTAGTGCCTAAAGGATATTAAAATTCTTGTTTGTCAAGAGATGTAAAGAAGGTACTAATGGGTGTTTATAAAAATCCACAAGGAAATCATATATGTGCAAGTTGAAGAGATTGCTTCTGGTTCTAGAATATTTGAGTTAACCTTTTGGCCTTTCTTACTCTTCTGTCGAGTCATCTTTTCTATGGAGTGTAATCTTTTGGCTATTTCTGCTTGTTTACTTGTAGTTTCTCCTATTCTACTTGTCCTTAAGTCGGGTAGTAGGGGTTTTACATGTTTGTCCCCCTAGATTATCTTTCTTGGGATCTTAATTCTGTACATGAAAAGCTAACAGTTCCATTTTAAAGCCATCTTGTCAGGCTGATTTTTGGTTCTCGTCTTGGAAAAATGAGACCCACCCTTCTTGTAGAAAAGAGAAATATCTTGTTACAAGTTGTTAGGGTGGGTCTACCCTACTACAGTTTTAGGTTTGAGAATAAGTCCCTCATTTTTATGCCTATAGTGGTTTCAGAATTTTTCTTTGAGCTGCCAATATCCCTGCATCCTTTCCAGAGTCTAAAACCAAGGGAGAGAATGTTGCATGCTCAGGATGTCCACAGGCGGCTCTGGTACTACCAGGGTAGAACTAAATTGTTTATGAAGTCTGACCAGCTGTTTCCTGTGATGGTATGAGGAAAGGACAGTCAGTGTTGAAGTGAAGTTTCTAGGTGGTTATCTCATGGCCTTTCATTCTGCTACTGTCAGCGTAACAAGGCACTTCGAAGAAGGCTCACTGTCGGGTCATTGCCTTCCTGTGTGGCTTTTTTTTGGAAATGGGTAGATTCAAAGAATACTAGAGGCAGCAACTTGTTTCTCTACATAATTTTACAAATCATTACAAACTGAATTCCTTTTTCAAGTCTAGAACGAACTTTGCTAGACCTATTCTCCATGGTCTTCTGGATTCAGTGCAATGACAGCAGTCTAGTCGCTTGGAGTGGGACTAGAATCCACAGCTGTCTGATCCTTTAACACCAAAGAAATGCGTGCAACCTGTTTATACAGCTGACACTTCTATTAAAAAAGGGTAAACAGTTGCTAGATAAAGAGCACACATGGGGTGTTGTAGAGGAAGTGCTTGCTTTGCATTTAGGTTGCCTGTGGTTAAAGCACATTCAAAGCTGCCTTTCTTTTAAGGTTAAAAATATTTATAATCAGGTTGGATGACTTTATGGTGAAACTAAGTTTACTGTTTGCTATGGTGGACAGTGTTCACTCATAGGATGATTGCGCTTTGATTCAGACCTGTTAAATTGTGTAATGGTATCTTTTTATAAAAATAAAATGAGTACTCAAGTCTGCGTTAGAGGTGAGAGGAGTTGGGTGATTGCTCCCACAGTTCTAAGAAGTGTGGCTGTTGGTGGCATCTATCAGTTTATAATTTCATTTTTTGTGTGTAATTTACTCCTACCCTTTTCTGAGTAACATGCTTCCTGTTCTATTTGCAACAGTATTTACTATTTCAAGTATAGCTGGTTTAAAGATTTTAATTTCTGTTTTTTTAGTAATTACTTTTTGGCAGCCACCAGAATTAATGACTTTCCTTTGTTTAGATAGTTCAAATCCTGTATCCGAGCTAAAAAAATACTTTAGTTACACTCATTTGCTTTCCAAGTGTTCCCAACAGAACTCTGTAGGATGTTTTTAGTCTGAACTTATTACATGCAGAGAACATGTGCTTCCAGAAACCACTTTCTTCCACATTTATAACCCCTAACATTTGTAATCGACAAAATTATTTTGGAGTTTGCTTGGGGGTATAAAAAGTGTCTGTGCAAACACTTGGCAAAAAATTACTAAGTCTTCTAGATTCGGTTTCCCATATGGGAGCCGTACATACGTCCTCCCTCCTTTCTTTGTGAATTGCATATCTAACCTCTCTTGCAAATATTTTCTGATCCTTCTGATTGATTGCTGTAGTTATCCTGCAGTATTTTATATGCCCTACTAATTATCCCTTTTTTAACAGCATCTTCTGTTCTACGTTCAATTCAGAGTTCATCCAGTGCATACCTTTCAGTAAGGGTTCCCCTGTTGCTTGCTGTTTCTCTTTACTCTGTCATCCCAGATAGAGATGTTGGTTACTAGCCTGCAATTCGCATGTCTTCTTGACCTCTTCCCATTCTGTTATCCTTCTCTAATTATTTGTTCCCAGTACCTTTGTTCTGTTGCCAGCCTCCACCAGTAAATTCCAGCCCCCCTTGCCTATTCTCTGTACTATTAATTGCAGTCAACTTACCAGTAGAATGTCCTTTCCCTAGTCCAGTGTTGTCTTTGTTTTTGGTTTGCTTTCTGCTCCTTCATGACTATAGTATAATCTGTATGACCTGTCTTTTCTCAAATTTTTGTCCAAAATCCCATTCTTTACTTATTTTTTGAATCCCCCCATCTCACACACCGTTATTCCTTTTCCACTTTGAATTTTAGTTTTCTACTTGTTCATATACAACAGCCTTAACAGTGTAGCTGTAAGTTATCCCATTAAGTCAGATCCTCCTAAACTTGTTCTTTTAGGAGGATCAACTTATCCCACTTGACTCCTGCCCTCTTCCCATCCCAAATAAAATTCTTTTTCTCTATTATGCACAACTTCTCTAATTGATAAAAATATGCATGACATGCATGTAAAACTAAAGGGACTAACACATTTTCACTGCTTGTACCTTGCTGTCCATAACCATAAAATGGAGCTTCCTGATGATCTTCGGGTTTCACTGTTGCAGTCATCACATTTGGGTTATCTGCTTGCAGTAGCCCTCAGTCTGCCTGATTAAGTCTTGGGTCCTGCGTCGGTTGCTGTCTCATCTTCCATGGCATCAGGTAGTCAGGGGTATAAAGCATGCAGCCGATGCCATTGCATCAGTCTTTCTTGCCATGCGGTGCTGTAAACAGAAGCAGTTCGCAAGTGCTGGTCGGCCGACTACTGAAATTTTCATTTGAGTTTTAGAACCAAAGTCTTCAACTAAAGCTAAGTACCCCGTTGAAAACTTTTTCTTGCTCTTTACCGATGTCAGTAAAAGTTAATAATTGCATTTCTTGTGGAAAGCAAATACCTCCATAAAGATTTTCATTTCTACTGTATTCCTTGCTTAGGCCCTGACCATGACGTACCTCACTGTCTGTTTTGTGCCTTATTTAAACAACGAACTGTCAGTCTGTATATTTACTCTTCTAAATATTTCTGTTCTTGGTTAAATTATCCAGTTATGTCGGTAAGCCATCAGACTACCGCCATTCTGAAAAAAATGCAAAGATGAAGACACAGGCTGCCTAGGTCCAAAGCTGCCTACGACGCTTCTAAGCCAGTCGCCAGTTCGCAGGTACTCGGGTGCTTTCGCAGCCCCTGATACCCACTACTTCTGATACGCAGGCATCTACTGAGACTCATTCGGAGTCAGGTATGCCGCGAGATGCTTCAACTGTGGAACCTGCTGATGTCTCTACCTTGGATGGGTTTGGAGCTGCTGAGCAGGCACCGGCTTCTGAGTGTGTATTAAGGCTTACGGACTTGAATATTAAACCAATGCCACCTTCTTTAAGGCTTAAAGCTCGAACCATGCCTAGAAAATAGACGCCTAAGCCACATGCTCAGGCCTCTATGCCTAAAAAACAAATCAGAATGGCTGAATACCTTATAACTTTAATCGGTGGAAGCCAACCATCCCCCTCTGAGACCTAAGACTGAATTCGCTCATGAATCTTCTGACCAGGATTCTGAAATTTCTGTTTCTTCTGATGACCTGGATTTGCCCTTATCTGCTAATGAGGATTTTGATGCAGAGGACTCTATTCCATCAGCTTCCCCTCCAGAGGATTTCTCCTTTGGTGAAACCTTGCTTACTCTTAGGGAGCATTTCCGCTGGGAAAGCCAGGATTCCTCTGATTCAAAACAAAAGAGGCTTAGGGACGTCTTAATCTTGCCTCAAAACAGGTCTTTAGCTATCCCTCCTGTACTAGACATTGTTGAAGCCTTTTCAGAATAGAGTTTGGCCCCTGGTTCTTTGCTTCCTGCTCCCAGAAAACCTGATGGATACTACAAGGTTCCCGAGTCCCACAAATTCCTTTTAAAAAATCCTGTTGGAGGTCCTGAGACTATTTCTCAGGGGCACAAGGGCACTAAGGCTTCCACTGCTAAAAATCCTACCCCTTCTGATAGAGACTCAAGGGCGCTGTTTAGATGGGGTAAAAAGGTTTACTTCTGCAGCCTTGGCAATCGGAGCTTTAAACTGCCAATTTCATATGTTAAAATATCAGCAACATGTTATTGGACTGCTTAAACAGAAAATTGTTTTTCGGACTGTGGAAAATAGATTTACAGGACTTTCTGCTGAACAAGTTGGAAAACGTACTTATCAATGTGCTTTTGATTCTTTAGAGGCCTCTTGCAAGGCTGCTGTTACTGGGTCTGTGCTTAGAAGGCATGCTTGGCTTAAGGAGCAATCTTTGCCTGATCATGTTAAAGCTAAATTGTTGTATGCTCCTTTAAATCAGGACCTCCTGTTTGGCAACAAGGCTGAAGAAGTTCTTAAAAAGATGGAAGATAAAGCTAAATCTGCAAACTGTAAAATTATTTACAAGTGCAACCTCTAGATTTAGTAGGCACTGGCCTACTAAGAATTGGTCCTTTCCAGTCCCTTCCAGGTCTTCCCGAGCCAAACTCAGACACAGTAAAAACCCCAGGTTTCAGTTCCAGGGGACTCTCAGAACCAAGCAGTGAGGGGCCTCCACTTCCAAATCTGGAAATAAGACACCCCCCTATGGTAAACAGTCTCAGTGACTTCCTTTTAAAAGTACCAAGCACTTATCTTTTGACCGCCCCTTTGGGAGGGAAGATTGCTCTTCATGCAAAGAACTGGGAACTCATAACCCAGGACAAATGTGTTTTAAATAGTGTCCCAGGGATACAGATTTCATTTCCACACATTGCCAACACCAAATGGGTGGCCAGATCTGCCCCCAAATCAGTGGGCAGAGGCTCGAAAACAAATACTTTTCCTCTTCTGGTACCAGTTGAATAGCCCCCATGCTTGAGGGAAAGGGACAAGGTTTCTACTCCAGACTTTTTCTGGTACCCAGAGGAGACGAATCATGGCGTCCAATCCTGGACCTGTCTACTCTAAACACCTTACTGTAGATTACAAAATTCAAGCTGCTGCCTCTTCAATGCTAGGCAAAGACGTCTGGTTGGCAACACTAGATTTAAAAGAAGCATACCTGCACTTCCTAGTCAGGGAATCCTGCAGAAGATAACTACGCTTCAAAGCAGGCTGCATGCATTATAAGTTCTCTGCACTGCCCTTTGGCTTGTCTACTGCGCCCAGGGTATTCACAAAGTGCCTGGCTCCAGTTATTGCATTTTGCAGGCAAAGAAGTATTTAAATATACCCCTAACTGGACGATTGTTTAATTCAGGCAGAAAGCCAGGGCATACTTTTTAAATCTGGCCTTTGTAAAAAGGGTTCTGACTTGTCTGGGGTACACCATAAACGAAAAATCACAGCTGGTACCGTGTCAACAAATTACATTCCTGGGAGCAACCTTGAATACAACTTCCTAGATGACTTTCCTCATGCCAGAGAAGTAAATTAATTTGCTAACCTATTTCAAACAAGTGGCCACAAAAACCCTGCTATCTGCAAGACAAATACTGCAAACCTTGGGGTTCATGGCCTCCTGCATTCTTCTGATTCCATATGCAAGACTGTATATGAAGAAACTGCAGTGGTATCTAAAAAGCCTATGGAGTCAACATTCGCACAGCCTGGAAACAGTGATTCCTGTCATACCTTCTCTACGCCTAGAGTTCTTCTGGTAGGCAGAGGCCTGCCACCAAAACAAGGGACTACCATTTACAGTACCCCTGCCACCCAAACCCTAACAGATGCATCAGGCTATGCATGGGGGGCTCACCTGGCAAGGAAGTGCATTCAGGGCAAATGAAACCCAAGTCAAATGCACCTACATATCAATCAAAAAGAAATGTTAGCTGTACAGAATGCTCTGACAGCCTTCAAGGACTAAATTTTTCCAGGACAACTAATGGTAGACTGGCAACACCACGGTCATGTGGTACATAAACAAGTAGGGGGGTACACATTCCTACCCTTTCTACAGACTAGCCATGGCATTGTGGAACATAGCTTTGAGTTACCAAGTGCACCTACAAGCTCAATTCCTGCCAGGAAAATTAGATACACTGGCAGACGGACTAAGCAGAAAACTCATGGACCCACACGAGTAGGATTTGGAACAAAGGATTTTCAACATGTTGACAAGCGAATAGGGGAGCCCAGACATAGATCTATTTGCCTCCCCCCAGAACTTCCAGTTAGACGAGTTTTGCCCAAGAATTCCTCACAAATAATCATGGAAACTGGATGCTCTGTCCTTCATCTGGAAAAACCTGTGTCTACGCCTACACACCGCTGCCTTTGCTTTCCAAAGTTCTACTAAAAGTCAAACAGGACAAACCAAGGATGATCTTGATTTTTCCAGACTGGCCACGCCAACACTGGTAGTCCCTCCTGCACAGTGTCGCAGTCATCTCCATGGCACTTGCCTCAGACCCCTTCCCTGCTGTCCCAGCAGGAGAACCAATTTCTGCTCCCTCAGCTTTCAGCATCGAACCTTGCAGCCTGGCTCAACACTTAGTCACCCTTTCCATCCCCTCAGCAAACCTGTGATGGATGTCATCTTAGAGGCAAGGAGACCTACTACTAGAAAGTATTATGCTGACAAATGGAAAAGATTCTGTGCCTGGAACCCATCTCAAGGGTTGAGCACAGCAGCGCCCAATTTACCTCAGACTTTGCAATACTTGACTGAGATGCTTCACAAGGGCCGGTCTTTCCTCAATTAAAATCCACGCCTCAGCCATTTCAGCTCATTGTAACACAGAACCTCCCCTCTTCTCTCATCCTCTGCTCAAGCAGTACCTCAGAGGGGCAAAAAACTTGAGACCACCCAGGAGAGCTCCAACCCCTGCCTGGGATTTTAACTTTATATTGGAGAAACTCACTCTCTACCTCCTTTCGAGCCAGCTGCTACTGCAGACTTAAAAATTTCTTAATTAGAAAACAGCCTTCCTTTTAGCAATCACTTCAGCTGGAAGGATAGCTGAATTACAGGCCCTTATGGCAGTGGAGCCTTTCATCATCTTTCATGCGGACAGTGTGCCACTCGGGACCAATCCATCCTTCATGCCCAAGGTGGTATCCAGTGTGGCTCTTAATCAGTCCATTCATTTGCTAACGTTCTTTCCCAATCCACAGAACAAAGGGGAACGGATTTTGCATTCCTTGGATGTGCGCAAACAACTTACAATGTTCTTTGCGTTTCACTGTTGCAGTCATTACATTTGGATAATCTGCTGGCAGGTTGCCCTCAGTCGGCCTGAATTCCAAAGTCTTAGGTCCTGCATCGGTTGCGGTCTTCTATTCCATGATGTCATGTCTTCAGGGGTATAAAATATGCAGCAGACGCCATTTTCTTTAGTATTTCTTGTCGTGCGGTGCCCGAAGCAGAAGCATTTCACAAGTGCCAGTTGGCAGACTACTGAAATATGAGTTTGAGCTTCAGAACCTAAGTCTTCACTAAAGCTAAGTACCCCGTTGGGGAAACTTTTTTTCTTGCTTTTTACTTGTGGGAAGCAGATACTTCAAGGATTTCCAGTCATACTGTATTCCTTCCCTATGCCCTGTTTACAACGTGCCTGGCTGTCTGCTTTGTGCTAGATTTAACCAACGCACTATTAAGCGTCTGAATGTTGTTGCATCAAAGTATTTTGGAAACTGATTTAACTACCCAGAAATGTCGTCTGATAGCAATCAGGCTACTGGAGTACATAAAAAACAGAAAGAAAAGGACAGAGAAAGGCAGTCTAAATCCAAAACCGACTCCTAAGCTTCTAAGCCAGTCGCTGGTTCTCTGGTACTGAGGTGCTTTCGCAGCCCCTGATACCCGCTACCTTCGAGTCGCAGGCCTCTACCGACACCCATGTGGAGTCAGGCGTGCCGCAAGATACTCAAGGTATTGGACCGACGAATGCATCTCACTCAGATGGGTCCGGAGCCGCTGAGCAGGTACCGGCTTCTGAGGGTGTATTCAGACCACAACATTTGTATATTAAACCAACGACAGATGCAAAACCAAAGATGAAAGCAACTTTTAAAACTAAAAAACCGACGCATGAGCCACGTTCACAGGCCTCTGTCTAAAAAACAGATCAAAATGGCTGAAGATCCTATTACCTTGATTAGGGGTACCCATCCCCCTCCAGATAAGAGGCCTAGGCTAGATGCTGATTATGAATCTTCAGGTTTCCATTTCTTCTGATTCCTCTTCTGATCAGGAATCCTCTATACCTCCCTATGAGGTGTCTATTCCATCTGCATCTCCTCCTGAGGATTATTCATTTGGAGAAACCTTACATACTTTGAGGGAGCATTTTCACTGGGAGAGACGAGACTTCTCAGAATCAAGAGGCTCAGGGATTTCCTTCTCCCTCAGCACAAGCCTTTAGCCATTCACCCTGTTTTAGACATTGTGGATGATGTGTTTTCGGAGCCAAGCTCGACCCCTGACTCCTTACCTCCGGCTCCCAGTAAGCCTGACAGATGATACAGGGTCCCTGACTCGCATAAATTTTTATTTAGAAACCCTGCTGCTGATCCTGAAACTATTTCACAGGGTCCAAAGGGAGTTAAGGCCACAACTGAAAAAAATCCTACCCCCTCTGACACAGATTCAAGGGCACTAGACAGATGGGGAGAAGCAAGGTTTGTACATCTGCAACCTTGGCAATCAGGGCCTTAAACTGTCAATTTCATATGCTTAAGTACCAACCACATGTTATGGGATTGCTGAAACAGAAAATTGTTGATTTCAGAATGTGCAGAAAATAAAGAATTGCAGGAATTATTGCATGCAGCTGAAGAAGTTGGAAAGCATACTTTGCAGTGTGGTTTTGATTCCTTAGAGGCCTCCTGCAGGGCTGCAGTTACTGGATCTGTGATTAGGAGGCATGCCTGGTTAAAGGAACAAAATTTGCTTGATCATGTTGAAGCTAGATGCACCTTTACAGCATGATTCTCTGGTATTAAGGCCGAAGAGGTTTTAAAGAAAATGCAAGACCAAGCTAAGTCTATGCAAACTGTTAAAGACTTATTACAAGTGCCACCACCAAGATTCAGTATAAACTGGCCTACAAAAGATTAGTCCTTTCCTGTGTCAGAGCTCAAAGGGGCAAATCCAGACACCCTAAGGTTCCAGAAACCAGGCGCAAGATTCATATGGGTCATAGCAATGGGGCGCTTCCACCTCCAAATCTGGAGGAGATAAAGCGCAAACCTACAGAAAGCAATCCCAATGACTTACCTCTGCCTACACCAAGCACTTATTTTTTGGCAGCACCCATAAGGGGAAAATTAGCACTTTATGCTCAAAATTGGCAGTTAACCCCAGGACAAGTGGGTACTAAACATCGTATCACAGGGATACAGATTGCATTTCCACACTCTGCCAATGGCAAATGGTTGGCCAGATCTGCCAAAAAATCAGTGGGCAGAGGCACAGAAACAGGTTGTCCCTCATTGATATGGGGGTCATTCAGACAGTACCAGAACAGGAAAAAGGGCAAGGATTTTACTCGCAACTGTTCCTGCTGCCCAGAAAGGACAAGACCTGGCGGCCAATACTGGATTTATTGATTTTGAACACATTACCTGGACATTCCAAAATTCAGAATGCTGACTTTGCAGAAGCTTCTGCCCATTTTGGGCAAGAATGCTTTGCTGGTGACTTTAGACCTAAAAGAGGCGTACCTGCATGTCCCATTAAGACAGTCGCACAGAAGATACCTCCGATTCAAGGCTGGCTTAATGCACTACCAATTCTCTGCACTGCCCTTTGGCTTATGTACTGCGCCCAAGGTCTTTACAAAGTGCCTGGCACCAGTAATTGCATTTTGCAGACAAAGTAGTATACAAATATATCCTTGCTTGGACGACTGTCTCATTCAAGCAGAGAACAAGGACACTCTTTTTCGACACCTGGCATTTGTGCAAAGGCTTATAACATGACTAGGGTACACAATAAATGAAAAATCACAACTGGTACTCTAAAGATAACATTCCTGGGTGTAAGCTTGGATCCAACTGCCCAGATGGCTTACCTCACACCAGACAAGCAAAGGTAACTGACTGCTTACTTCAAACTGATGGCAACAAAAACCCAGTCTTCTGCAAGGCAAATTCTGCAGGCTCAGGGCTTCAAGGCATCCTGCATCCTACTAATTTCCATATGCAAGACTGCATATGAGGAAACTTCAATGGTACCTAGAAAGTTTGAGTCAACATTCACACGGTCTGGAAACAGTGATTCCTCTCATTCCCTGCCTGCAACAGGAGTTTCTATGGTGGGCAAAGGCATGTCACTAAAGCATGGGACTGCCCTTCACTCTACCCCCTGCCAGCCAAACCTTAACAGACACATCAGATTATGCTTAGGTGGCCCACATGGCAGGAAAATGCATTCAGGGCTTATGGACACCAAAACAAATGCATCTACATAACCAGAAATATGCTAGCTGTTCAAAATGCCCTTAACAGCCTTCAAGGACTTCATCCAGGACAACTACCGATAAAGATCGACAACCACAGTCATGTGGTATATAAACAAGTAAGGGGGCACACACTTGTACCCCCTTTCCAGATTAGCCATGGCACTGTCGGACGCCGCTTTGACCTACCAAATACATCTTCAAACTCTATTCCTGCCAGGAAAACAAAACACTCTGGCAGACTATTTAAGCAGAAACCGTATGGATCCTCACGAGTGGAAACTAAATCCACAAGTCTTCAGCATAAGAGAAATGGGGGAGGCCAGACACACAGATCTATTTGCCTCTCCTCAAAATTATCAATTGAAAAGATTCTGCACAAGGACTTGTCACAGAAAAGCATGTAAAGTAGACGCCCTATCCTT
>NC_056726.1:365336462-365343962 GCF_019279795.1 Protopterus annectens | reverse complement strand
AAAAAAAATTTAAAAATTTGGGGTTTTATATATTAATAAATTTTATTTAATTTGTTGGGGGTTAATGTGCCCCAAAATTTAATATTTTTTAAATTATTATTTTAAAAAAAAAAATTTATTTTAAAAAATTTGGGGTTGTTTTGTTTTCCCCTTTCTTGGGGGTTCAAATTAAAATTATTTAATTTTTATTAAAAATATTTTTTAAAAAAAAAAAAAAAAAAAAAAAAAAACAAAAAAAAAAAAATTTATTTTTAAAAAACACACAAAAAACCAAAAAAAAAAAAAAAAAAAAAAAAAAAAAAAAAACAAAAAAAAAAAAAAAAAAAAAAAAAAAAAAAAAAAAAAAAAAAAAAAAAAAAAAAAAAAAAAAAAAAAAAAAAAAAAAAAAAAAAAAAAAACAAAAAAAAAAAAAAAAAAAAAAAAAAAAAAAAAAAAAAAAAAAAAAAAAAAAAAAAAAAAAAAAAAAAAAAAAAAAAAAAAAAAAAAAAAAAAAAAAAAAAAAAAAAAAAAACAAAAACAAAAAAAAAAAAAAAAAAAAAAAAAAAAAAAAACAAACCCCCCCCCCCCCCACCCCCCCCCCCACCCCCCCCCCCCCCCCCCCCCCCCCCCCCCCCCCCCCCCCCCCCCCCCCCCCCCCCCCCCCCCCCCCCCCCCCCCCCCCCCCCCCCCCCCCCCCCCCCCCCCCCCCCCCCCCCCCCCCCCCCCCCCCCCCCCCCCCCCCCCCCCCCCCCCCCCCCCCCCCCCCCCCCCCCCCCCCCCCCCCCCCCCCCCCCCCCCCCCCCCCCCCCCCCCCCCCCCCCCCCCCCCCCCCCCCCCCCCCCCCCCCCACCCCCCACCCCCCCCCCCCCCCCCCCCAAAAAAGGGGGGAAAACCCCTTTTAAAAAAGGGGAAAAAGGGATACCTGCAAAAAAAAATCCCTATCCCAGGGGAATCCCCCCGGGCCCCGAAAGGGAAAAAACCCCTTTTCGCCCCTTCAAACAGGGGGGGGGGGCTTTTCCCCAAAATGGGGCACTAAAAAAAAAAAAAACCTCCCGGGGTTTTTTTTTTCTCCCCCTTTTTTTCCCCCAGAAAATGATAATGCCTGACTGTGCTGAAAATAAATAATTACAGGATTTAATACATTCTTCTGAACAGGTTGTAAAACATTTTGCAATGTGGATTTGAGTCATTAGAGGCCTCTTGCAGGGCTGCTGTTACTGGGTCTGTGCTCAGAAGGCATGCTTGGCTTAAGGAGCAGTCTTTGCCAGATCATGTTAAAGCTAAATGGTTGAATGCTCCCCTAAATCAGGACTCTTCTGTTTGGCAGCCCAGCAAGGCTGAGAAGTGCTCTTTTAAAAAGATGGAAGATAAAGCTAAATCTATGCAAACTGTTAAAGATTTCTTACCAGTTCATCCTCCTAGATTTAGTAGGCACTGGCCCTCTAACAATTGGTCCTTTCCAGCCCCTTCCAGGTCTTCTCAAGCCAAACCCAGACACAGCAGAATCCCTAGGTTTCATTTCCAAGGGACACTAGGTTAGGCAGTAGGGGGTTTATGCACCCAAACCACCCCCTCCCCTACGGAAAACAGTCTCAATGACTTACTTTTTAAGACTTCCAAGCACTTCCCCACTGAATGCTCCTTTAGGAGGAAAGATTGGTTTGCAGGCCAAAAACTGGGAACTTATTACCCAGGACAAATGGGTTCTAAATTGTGTCCCAAGGGTACAGATGTCATTTCCACATGTTACCAACACCAAGTGGTTGTCCAGATCTACTTCCAAATCAGTAGGCAGAGGCCCAAAATCAGGTTCTCTTTCTCAAACATGGGGGCTCTTCAGTTGGTACCAGAAGAGGAAAAGGGATAAGGTTTACATTAGAGACTTTTCCTGGTACCCAGAAAAGGCAGTACATGGTGTCCTATCATGGACTTTTCCATTCTAAACACCTTCCTTGTGATTTCAAAATTCAGAATGCTGACTTTTCACCAGCTGCTTCCTATGCTAGGCAAAGATGCATGGCTGGCAACGCTGGACTTAAAAGAATCATACCTGCACATCCCTATCAGGGAATCTTGCATAAGATACCTACGCTTCAAAGCAGGCTACATGCACTATCAGTTCTCTGCACTGCTTTTTGGCTTGTCTTCTGCTTCCAGGGTATTAACAAAATGCCTAACTCGAGTCATTGCATTTTGCAGGCAAAGAAATATTCAAATATACTCATACCTGGACAATTGTCTAATTCAGGCAGAAAGCAAGGACATTCTCTTCAATCATCTTGCCTTTGTTCAAAGGGTACCGACTTGTCTGGGATTTACCATAAACGAATTGAAATCCCACTTGGTACCCTGTCAAGTTATATTCCAGGGAGCAAGCTTGAATACAACTTCCCAGATGGCTTTCCTCACGCCATAGAAATGGATACATTTGAAAACTTACTTCAAACAAGTGGCCACAAAAACACAGCTATCTGCAGGGCAAATAATTGCAAGCCTTGGGGTTCATGGCCTTGTGTATTCTAATTCCATATGCATGGCTGCATAAGAGGAAACTACAATGGTATCTCAAAAGCCTCTGGTGTCAACATTCACAGGGTCTGGAAGCAAGGATTCCTATCATACCTTGCCTATGCCTAGAGTTCCTATGGTGGGTAGAGGCCTGCCACCAAAACAGGGGCTACCATTCACATTACCCCCTGCCAAATAAATCGTAACAGATTCATCAGACTATGCATGGGGCGGCTCACCTGGCAGGGAAGTGCATTCATGGCAAATGGAACCCAAATCAAATTCACCTGCACATAAATCAAAAGGAAATGTTAGCTGTATAGAATGCCCTGACAGCCTTCAAGGACCACATTCTTCCAGGACAACTAATAGTAAAGACAGACTAACACCACTGTCATGTGGTACATAAGCAGGTGGGTACACATTCTTACCCCCTCTGAAGACTAGCCATGGCATTGTGGAACACAGCCTTGAGCTACCACATGAGTCTGCAAGCTCAATTCCTGCTAGGAAAACTAAATACACTAGCAGAAGGACTAAGCAGAAACCTCATGGACCCACACGAATGTTAACTGGAACAAAGGATTTTCAACATGTTGATAAGCAAATGGGGGAGTCCAGATATAGACCTGTTGGCCTCCCCCCAGAACCATCAAGCGGACTAATTTTTCACAAGGATTCCCCACAAACAAGCTTGGAAAGTGGATGCTCGATCCTTCAGCTGGAAAAACCTATCCGTTTATGCCTTTTCTCCTCTGCCTCTGCTCTCCAAGGTACAAGGTACTACTAAAGATCGAACAGGACAAGCCAAGGACTATTGTTATTTGCACTAAACTGGCCTCGACAACACTGGTACCCACTGTTGCGCAGTGTCACTCTTGGCTCCATGGCACCTGCCTCAGACTCCTTCCCTGTTGTCTCAGCAGGAGAACATGATTCTGCACCCTCTGCTGACTACCCTGAACCTAGCAGCCTGACAAATTACCTAATCTCTCCTTTGCCACCCCTCAGTAAATCAGTGATGGATATAATTTTAGAGGCAAGGAGGCTTAGTATTAGAAAATCGTATGCTGCAAAATGGAAAAGATTCTGTGCTTGGAACCTACCTCAAGGAATGAACGCAGCAGTGCCCAATTTACCTCAGATTCTACAATAATTAACTGAGATGATTCATTAAGGGCTTGTCTTTTTTTCTCCAAAATTCATGCCTCAGCCATTTAAGCTCATTATAGCACAGAGCCTTCCCTCTTCTCTCACCCACTGCTCAAGCATTCCTAAGAGGGGCCAATAATCTAAGGCCACCCAGGACAGCTCCATCTTTAGCCTGGGATCTTAACTTTGTCTTGGAGAAACTCTCTTCCTTCCATTGAGCCAGCTGGTACTGCAGATTTAAAATTTCTTTCCTGGACAACAGCTTTCCTTTTGGCAATCACTTCTGCAATAAGGGTATCTGAGTTACAGGCCCTTTTGGCAGTGGAACCTTTCATCATCTTTCATGTGGACAGGGTGTCGCTCAGAAGCAATCCCTCCTTTATGCCCAAGGTGTGGTATCCAGTGTGGCTCTTAATCAGTGCATTCATTTGCCTACCTTTTTCCCTAACCCACAAAACAAAGGGGAACAGGTACTGCACTCTTTAGATGTTCACAGACAGCTTAGATTCTACTTGGACAGGACTAAACCTCAAAGGAAATCTGAACAACTACTGGTGGCATTTGCTGCAGAGCTACAGGGGAAAGCTATTTCAAAACATTGCATGTATTTCTGCTATAAGCACCTCCTATAGGCATCAGACCCCATTCATCCAGGGCTGCATCCACCTCTACAGCCTTTCTCAGAGGAGTCCTTACTAGGTTCATCTTAGAAGCTGCTACCTGCAGTTCTCTACATGTTTTCACCAAGCATTACCATTTGCCAATTTTCTCTTACATTCAGAGCTGGTGTTGCCACTGCAGTCTTGCAGGGCCTTATAGTTGGTCCTAATTCTATTTAAATTCCTGCTTCCAGCCTTAGCTTTGGGAATCTATCCAAATGTAATGACCAACAGTGAAACACTAAAAACACAGTACAGTTGTGTACACTTATAAATGTAGATGTTAGATTGTATTCACTGTTGCAGACCTGGTTACCCTTCCTCCAGCCCCCTTTTTCTTCCTTTGGCTATACCTCTACTCTGATTTACACCAAAAAGATTTTAGAGCATAGTATTTTCTGTTGGATGTATATCCTTGTATTTATAGATTTAATTGCTTCCAATTAGGGGGGCACCTGACATCTGGGGCAAGAAAAACTGATGTAATTGTGTCGGCTGCATGTTTTATTACCCCGTCGATCTGACATCATGGAAGATGGTACAGCAACCGACGTAGGACCCAAGACTTTGTTAATCAGGCCGACTGAGGGCTACTGCAAAGCAGATAACCCAAATGTAATGATTGCAACAGTGAATACACTCGAACATGTATATTTATGGTAAGTGTACACAACTGTTCTTTCTAAGGTCACAAACTGCATTATTTAGCAATCTTAACTCCTGCACAGAAACTTAGCATAGACATTTCACATGTGTATGCTAGCAGGATCCTGAGCAATAAAGCACCTTCCACATCTGAATTCTAGTTTTAAACTGTAGCCTTAAAACAATGGGCATGAAATCTTCATCCAGCCACCCTGAGGCCGAATTCTAGCATGAAAGGGTTCAACATGCTTTACTGGGCCAGTAGAGTACAGTGTTGTCACATATTTTGCAGTTAAACATTTCACAGTATTCTTTACACTCGAACATGCCTGCTTTTTACATTTATTTACACAGTTGATAGAATTATGTATCAAATTCTATTTGACTAGGCTGGCAGCCTTCGCCCATCTCGCCCCAATCGTCACAGGCATCTTGCAAGGCTGCTGGTCACTGGGTCTGTGCTTAGAAGGCATGCTTGGCTTAAGAAGAAATCCTTGCCAGATCATGTTAAAGCTAAATTATTGTATGCTCCCTTAAATCAGGACCGCCTGTTTGGCAACCAAGCAGTAGATGTGCTTAAAAAGATGGAGGAAAAAGCTAAATCTATACAAACGGTTAAGATTTCCAGCAAGTACTGCCTCCAAGATTTTTAGTAGGCATTGGCCCTCTAAGAATTGGTCCTTTCCTGCCTCTTTCAAGCCTTGTCAGTCCAAACCCAGATCCAGCAGAACACCCAGGCTTCATTCCTGGGGTGGTACACACAGGACTAAACAGTGGGGGACTTCCACTTCCAAATCAAGGAATAGTAAGACCCCCCCCCCCCCCACACACACACACACATGGTAAACTGTCTCATTGACTTAACTTTAAAACTTCCAGGCACTTCTCAACTGACTGCTTCTTTAGAGGGAAAGATTGCTCTGCAGGTAAAAAAACTGGTAACTCCTTATCCAGGACAGATGGGTTTTGAATATAGTTTCCCAAGGATACAGATTTCAATTACATACGTTACCAACCCCAAACGGTTGGCCAGATCTACACCCAAAACAGTGGGCAGACGCTCAAAAGTAAGTACTTTCTCTCGTAAGCATGAAGGCCATTCATACTGTACCAGAAGAAGGAAAGGGACAAGGTTTTTACTCAACACTTTCTGGTACCCAGAAAAGACAACTCATGGCGTCCTATCCTGGACCTATCTACCTTAAACACCTTTTTGGCAATTCCAAAACTGAAGATGCTAACTCTTCAGTGGCTTCCTATGCTAGGCAAAGATGCCTGATTGGTAACACTCTATTTATAGGAAGCCTACCTGCATATCCCAATCAGGGAATCTTGCAGAAGATACCTACGCTTCAAAGCACGTTCATTGCACTGCCCTTTGGCTTATCTACTGCGCCCAGGTTATTTACAAAGTACCTATCTCCATTCATTGCATTTTGCAGGCTAAGAAATATTCAAATATGTCCATACCTGGACGATTGTCTAATTCAGGCAGAAAGCCAGGACATACTTTTAAATCTGGAATTTGTACAAAAGGTGCTAACTTGTCTGCGGTACACCGTAAACTGAAAGAAATCACATCTGGTACCCTGTCAACAAATTTTATTCTTGGGAGCAAGCTTGAATACAACTTCCCAGATGACTTTCCTCACGCCAGAAAAGCAAATTAATTTGACTGCTTACTTCAAAGTAATGGCCACAAAAACCCTGCTATCTCCAAGGCAAATACTGTAAGCCTTGGGTTCATGGTCTTGTGCATTCTACTAATTCCATATGCAAGACTGCATATGAGGAAACTACAATGGTATCTAAAAAAGCCTATGGTGTCAACATTCTCAGGACTTAGAAGCAATGATTTCTTATCATACCTTGCCTGCAGTTAGAGTTCCTTTGGTGGGTATAGGCCTGCCACCAAAACAAGGGACTACCATTCACTCTACCCCCTGCTGCCCAAACCTTAACAGACGCATCAGACTTATGCATAGGGGCATCACCTGGCAGGGAAATGCATTCAGGGCAAGGGCAAATGGAACCCAAGTCAAATGCACCTGCATATCAATCCAAAAAGAAATGTTAGCTTTACAGAATGCTCTGACAGCCTTCAATGACCACATTCTTACAGGGCAACAAATGGTAAAGATGGACAAACACCACTGTTATGTAGTACATAAACAAGCAGGGGGGTACCCATTCTTACTCCCTCTGCAGTCTAGGCATGGGTCTGTGTAGTAACAAAACCTTGAGCTACCAAGTGCATCTACAGGCTCAATTCCTGCCAGGAAAACTAAATACAATGGCAGACGAACTAAGCAGAAATCTCATGGACCCACACGAGTGTAAACTGGAACCAAAGATTTTCAACATGTTGATCAAGTGGGGGGATCCCAGATCATCATAATCTTCTTTCGGTTGCTCCCGTCAGGGGTTGCCACAGCAGATGAACTGTTTCTATTTCTTCCTGTCCTCTGCATCTTACTCTCACATACCGCCTGCATGTCCTCTCACCACATCCATAAACCTTATCTTAGGTCTTCCTCTTTTCCTGTTAACTGGCAGC